>NC_039363.1:64585779-64587098 GCF_003573695.1 Papaver somniferum | reverse complement strand
AACATGCTCACAATCATCAAACAAATCAGAATCATCAACATCATCAGAAGAATTATTCTCATGCATCGGCAAATCAGTGGAAACATCACAACGTGACCCAGGTAGAGAATCAGACACAACAATTATATTTTCATGCATATTAGTGTCAACAGAAGATTCTATATTACCTAAATCATTTTCATAGGACAGATGCACATGCTCAAAATCAGTATCAACATCACATGTATATGGAATACTAGAAGAAACATCATTCATGAAGGTCGAGGCAGAGAAGCCTAATGTATTTGAACCCAAAGGTTCCATAACATTTTCAGCATAGACATGTTCTTCTAACATAACATCATCATCATCATCATCATAGTAATATGCATACTTGTCCCTATTAGCAGTTGTAGTGTCATTAGTCAACTCATGTTCCTCTAGATTAGGTTCATATTCAATATCATACACATGAGAAGGACTAGACATGCTATTTCCAAAGTTCAATTCATTACCACCAATATCATGTGACAGTGTCTCAGTTTCCCTAATGGACTCCCAGTGACGGGTTTTCTCTGCAATCTCAGCTAAAAATTTCCATGCATCATCCACAGTTTTATCAAGAAATTCACCATTACACATACACTCAACCATGGCTCGAGATTTAAAGTCTAGTCCCTCATAGAGGATAGCGACAAGTCTCCACTTCTCAAATCCATGGTGTGGACATTCGCTCAACAAATCATTAAAACGTTCAAAATAGTCAAAAACAGTTTCCTCATCCAACTGGACAAAACAATTGATATTTTGACGAATAGCGATGGTCCTATGATTTGGAAAAAATCTTTGGAAAAATTGATTAGTGAGTTGTTCCCAAGTGGTGATTGATTGTGGTCTCAAACCGTAAAACCATGTTTTGGCCCTTTCCTTTAGAGAAAATGTAAACAACCGCAATTTCAGAGAGTCTTCAGACATATGATCAGGTTGCATAGTCCGACAAATTTGTTCAAACTCTCTTACATGAGTATAGGGGTTCTCAGAATCGAACCCTCGAAATATAGGAAGTATTTGTATCATGCTTGCATTTATTTTAAAAGGGGTATTGGTTTGAGGTAATACAATACATGATAATGGAATTTTTATTGTGGGATACATGTATTCATGGAGAGCACTAGGTTGGCCCATATTGAAAAGACACAAAGCCCACTATTTGGTTTTAATGGGTTTGGATTTTTGGGAAAAATATTTGGTTTTAATGAGTTTGGATTTTTGGGAAAATTTTGGTTTTTGAAATAAAGAGCAAATTTTTTTTTTTTTTTTTTTTTTTTTTTTTTTTTTTT
>NC_039363.1:64570919-64585741 GCF_003573695.1 Papaver somniferum | reverse complement strand
TGGTGGGCCCCGGAAAGCGTATAAAATTGAAGCGAAATGAAAACGGGCCTACAGTAATACCGCAAGTGCACGGTCGTCGGTTGTAGCTCGTGCAAGTACGGGTCGATCCACAGAGACTGGGTGTGTTTTGGAGTTTTCTATCTATTTTTGGCTCTAGTTGGCTATTGGGCTTTAGGTTACCTTTGGGTTATAAGCTTGTTTGATAATGAAGTGAACTGAGCTTGGGCTCAGTTGGTCTTGAAGTGCACTAGGCTTGACCTTTGAAGTGCAATGGAATGGACTCAATTGATTTGGTATTGGGCTTTTGAGTTTAGGCTTTTGGATTAAGCCCACAGTTGACTGAATTGGGCTTCTAGATTAATCCAAGACTGAACTGGGCTTTGAGCCTTAACCTAAACTGTGGCTGGGCCTGGCAGGAGCACATCAAGGCTGGAGAAGTGAAGGCAACATGAGCTGGGAGCAGCCACAGGATTGCTGGCAGGAGTGCAGGGCAGTGGCCAAGGCAGACTAGCACAAAGGCTAAGTCAAGATAGCTAACTCTAGGACCAAGCTGAGACAGGGCAAAACAGGGTCAAGGAAGTGCAACAATGCAGTGAGTTAACATGGGAGAATAAGGCACCAAGCCAAGACAATGACATAAAGAAACCATGAAGCATAGGGCAAGGCTGCAGTGCTTATGTACAAAGTAAGGTTACAGTGACAGTGGCAATGGTGTTGCATATTTACAATGTGGTAATGGCAATGACAGTAGAGAAGTGACAATGCAGCTGGAGTATTTACAAAGGCCAAAAACAATTATGAAACTAAGGTGGCATTTACAATGAATGGTGACATAGTGCTAATGTGATAGTGCAAGCCAAGTAATAACAAAACAGAGATAGTTGCAAACCAAAGCTATAAGCCAAGGGCAGTGGGAGAACAAGGCACAAAGGCAGCTAGCCTAAGGCAAAGAGTGAAGAAAGAAAAAGATACAAAAAATGAAAGGCAAAGTTGGGAGCCTAGGCATACAACTAGAGTGGGAAGAGAACTAGTTTGCTCACAGTCACTAGTGAGCACTAGTTTCTCCCCACTGCTCAATCAATCCAATGCTTCAAAGGCTTTAGCCTAACATTCACACAAAACAGTAAACATCACAACTAGGTTATGAATCCACCTTGTGACCTAGCCAGACAATGTAATTCTAGGTTGAATTCCTAATGGAACTAAGTGACAGCTAAGGTCAACTTATGATCCTAAGCATACAAATGGAATGGAAAGAGAATTAGCTTGCTATGAGCACTAATTTCTCCCATTGCTCAATAAAAACAATGTACATGAATTATAACCTAGCATTCCACCACTAACAGTGACTTAAGGCATCATCTCAGCCTAGCTATACACATACACATGAGAACTCACATAACAGCAACAACAACAAAACAATTACTAAACAGAGCATTGAACTGAACATAAACAAACACAGAAGACATAAAACAAAAACATGAACTGAATTGAAACACAAAAACAGCAACTGAATTGATACTGAATAAGAGTAATGGAATAAACATAAAAATAGTTGAAAATTAAACACTAACCCTTGAGACACTGGCTATTCCAGTGCTCTTGGGTGACACACTGGCTAACCAAGGCATCCCCTTCTCTCTACACATCAGTTGCCTTTTATAGTTTTACAAAATATCCCCAAATTTCGAAACCCTAACTTGCAAACCCTAATTTTTGAATTGAAAAGTCCACTCACCTAATCCCTGAATTGATGTCAACCCATGCCTATTCTCTCTTCTCTGCTCCTCTCCATGTCTTCAATTGCGTCTTATAGCCTCACCTAATTTATTGATTTATCACCTAGGGTTTCAGTGGTGAAAAATCAATGAGTTAGATGGCTATAGAGGTAGGGGAGGTAGCTACGGCGTGTAGGTGGTGTTTGGTGACAGTGGAGGAAGTGGCGATGGCAGGGTGGCAGTGGACATGGAAGAGAGGCATGAGCAGAGCTCGACTGCAACTGTCGGGGGAAGAAGAGAGTTTTTGGGGAAAAAATATTTGGGGAAGAAGAACTTGTTTGGGTGAAGTCGATGGTTTTGGATGCTAGGGTGTGAAGCGGGTGTAGCGAACTTTGATGAACAACAAGTAAAGAGCGTTGGATGATCCCATATAGATTGAATCGAACGGCTACGATGGAGAGGTATGTAGCGACCGTTGGATTATGAGATACAACAAAACTGACGGCTTCAGATGGAGTTAGGTACTATGGTGTTTGACAGGAGCTTCGGATTTTGATGCACAATGATGAGGCGACCGTTGGATGACAAGATGGATCCAATCTGACGGCTCTCATGGAAATGGGTATGGATAATGGAAATGGATTTGGGTAAGGGTTTTGGGCCTTGGGTATGCCAAGCCCATATCTTCTTTAAGAACAATTCTTCCTCTTCAAGCCCACTTCTCGTTGATCCGGCTCTTGCAAACATCATTCTTCGCTTCCTCCTAGCGGGAGTCTTTGCCGTTCCTTTGCTCTTTTCGCTCCGTGAGATAACCATGCTTTATTTAGTACCTAAAAATGCAAAATTAATTAATAAAAAGATTTATTCTCAAAAACAATGAAAATACAGAATATGGGTTAAAAATGGAGAATTAGAGCACAAAAGATGAGTTAAATGCCAAGAAAAATATATATAAATATGCACTTTTTAGCACTCATCAGTGCGCATACTTACCCAGTATCCTACAACCTTTTTGTATACACACAAGTATGCATACTTTAGGTCCCGGTTTTGTACTTATACACTAATGTGCGAGCACACTATCCTAAAGATTAAGTACGGGTACACATACTTAACCTGTCTCATTCGCCAATTTCATATACACACACATGCATGCTCTTGGTTCCCGGTTTATGGATTTATACACTAATGTGCGAACACACTATATATGCTTATATCCAAAGATGGTTACATAACCTCAACTCTTTATTTCAACCATTGAAACATTCTTATATGATGACAATAACCGTTTTCACACACTATTAGCATCAAAGCAATTTTCAAGATATTGAAATAATCATTATCGAAACATTCCAAGTCTTACACCAAATGATTGTATCACACAAACAATGTAATATGTTTCTCGGCAATTTTCTCATGATATAAGATGAACTTGGTCGAAGCGAAATCTTACCAACACATATTTCGAGAAATATGTAAGCGAGATACACTCAGCTCGAAATCTCAAATGTGTATAGAGAAAACTATATCATAACACGACTGATGTCTCAATATAGGATATAGAGTAGAAATAGACTTTCCAAGTGATAGTTGAGTTTAAGTCTCCACATACCTTTTTTCGATGAAGTTACACAATCTCTCCTTAGTAGTTCTTCGTCTTCAAGTGATAAGCGCCGTGAAATCTAAGCTCAACTACACAAACTATGTCCTAGTCCGGGACATCTATAAATAGGCTAGAAATCAAGACTTATAGTTTTGGTAACATTGATTGCAAACCCTGATTTGAAGACTATATAAAGGACACCTATAGCAACTGGGAAACCTAATCCCCACACCTCATGTGTGATACTAATTGCGACTGAGTCGATTCTCCTTTAACTTTAGGTTTTTCACGCAACCCTGTAGGTTAACAAAATATCAGTAAGGGATCAAAACTATAAGTCTTGATTTCTAGCCTATTTATAGATGTCTCGGACTAGGATATAGTTTGTGTAGTTGAGCTTAGACTTCACGGCGCTTATCACTTGAAGACAAAGAACTACTAAGGAAATCTTGTGGAACTTCATCGACAAAAGGTATGTGGAGAATTAAACTCATCTATCACTTGGAAAGTCTATTTCTACTCTATGTCCTATATTGAGATATAAGTCGTGTTATGATATAGTTTTCTCTATACACATTTGAGATTTCGAGATGAGTATATCTCGCTTACATATTTCGAGAAATATGTGTTGGTAAGATTTCTCTTCGACCAAGTTCATCTTATATCATAAGAAAATTTCCAAGTAACATCTTACATGGTTTGTGTGATACAATCATTTGGCGTAAGACTTGGAATGTTTCGATAATGATTATTTCAGTATCTTGAAAATTGCTTTGATGCTAATATTGTGTGAAAACGGCTATTGTCATTATAGAAGAATGTTTCAATGATTGAAATAAAGAGTTGAGGTTATGTCACCATCTTTGGATATAAGCATATATAGTGTGTTCGCACATTAGTGTATAAATCCATAAACCGGGAACCAAGAGTATGCATATGTGTGTATACGAAATTGGTGAAGGAGACAGGTTAAGTATGCGTATCCGTACGCATACTGGTGGAAGTTTTCCAACCGAAAAATTCTGCTAAGTTTGGGAATTAACAACCAACTCAAATCCAGTTGCTTAAGTATGCAAACTCGTACGCATACTTAAGTTGGTTACTTTATCAAATTGGTCAGTTCATGAACGTAAACATTTAATTTATAAGGAATGCAATCTTTGCAAACTGTGGCTATAGTGTTAATGATTGATTCTAGTGAATCAAACCGATTTTGCTTCAATTGTGTTCCTGTATAAATCCATGAGAATATATCAGTTGGACAACTATTTAACTAGTTTCATTTGAGTCATTTGAACTAGTTATGGTTAAGATGAATAAGGTTGATATGAGAGTAATCATATGTCTAATCTCGGTTAACTATTTGTGAACCAACATGGTGTACACGTTTAAGTACGGTTACATAAACCTAAATCAGCGTACATTTCATTTGTGTGTAACAAGCTAAGTTCGATCTAACGGTTGAAAGATATTAGCTTGGTTGAATCAGGTTTTTCATCTAACGGTGATTACTATATAAAGGAGAACTCTAGCAACTGAGAAATCTAATCCCCACACCTCCTGTGTGTTACTAGTTTCATAACTAGAGTCGATTCTCCTTTAACCTTAGGTTTCTTCTCGAGACCCTGTAGGTTAACGACTTGAAGACTTCATTGGGATTGTGAAGCCAGACCCAACTATTCTCTTTGTAGTTGCGTGATCTGATCTTGTTGTTTCTATCGTGATAGAGTACAATTTTATGATTGGATTGAGATTTATATATCCGATAGGCAAGATAGAAAAGTAATCACAAATACCATCGTTTCATCGTTTGTGATTCCACAATAACTTGTTTCGCTGGTCGATTAAGTTTATTGTGAGGTGATTGATAATCTAGGCTGTTCTTAGGGAATATAAGTCCGGTTTATCAATTGGTTCCTGTTCACCTTGATTTATCAAAAGACAGAACAAAAACTCTTGGGTATTGCTGTGGGAGACAGATTTATTCAATCCTACAGACTTTTCTGTGTTATACAGATTTTTTTATCAAGTCTTCGACTTTGGGTCGTAGAAACTCTTGGTTGTGGGTGAGATCAGCTAAGGGAATCAAGTGCGTAGTATCCTTCTAGGATCAGAGACGTAAAGAACACAACTGTACCTTGAATCAGTGTGAGATTGATTATGGTTCAACCATAGTCCAGTCCGAAGTTAATTGGTAGTAGGCTAGTATCTGTAGCGTCTTAATACAGTATGGTGTTCAATCTGGACTAGGTCTCGGGGTTTTTCTGCATTTGTGGTTTCCTCGTTAACAAAATTCCGGTGTCTGTTTTATTTCTGTTCCGCATTATATTTTGTTATATAATTGAAATATCACAGGTTGTGCGTAAGATCAATCAATTAGAATATCCAACCTTTGGTTGTTGATTTACATTGATTGACACTTGAACATTGGTCTTTGGTACCGTTCAAGTAATTCCTCTTATATTCATTTGGGCTCGCAGATTTCTATTTGCTGATTGCTGATTGAATTAAGAGTTAGAGGTATTAAACTCTTTTATATACTTTATTCTAGATTGAGTCTAACTGTCTAGTTAATTCTCTAGAAAGTGTATTGGAGTAAGTCCTCTCATATTGCCAAACGAATTGTTGGGTGTGGTTGTTAGACCACCGCGTTTTCAATTGGTATCAGAGCAGGCAAACACGTTAAAGACCTTATAAGTATGTGTTTGTAGCAATCTGATTTCTGTGGACTTGTGTATCTCTTAAACCAGCGCATACAGAAATGTCTTCCAAATCTTATGATTACACCACAAATCTTGGGTTTTCCTCAAAGGATAACTTCTTAGCAGATTCTTCCGAATCCAGAGGGAAAAACAAGACTTGTGATAACTTGTCAGAATCAGAAATGGAACTCACCAGAGCGTTAACAAATTCTGCTGAAATCATTGATTGTCAAGCGGCCAAAATCATGTTTCTTGAAGAAAAGAATGATCAGCTTATTAATGAATTTGAGAAATCTCTTGACAGGGAACATGAACTCTACAGCTACGTTGAATCCCTCTCTAATAGTATCGAAAAACTAGCTCAAGAAACTACTTTACAGCACAAGAAGATTAGTATGTTTGAAAATACTATCAAAGAAAACTCAGCTAGAGAAGAACGTTTAGTCAAGACTCATTCATCATAAATTAACAGTTTTCATGTTGAAAAAGAGAAACTTGTTGCATCTCTTCAATATGCCCCAGAACAGTGTAACACCTTAAAAAGGGAAAACTCTGTTTTGATAAAAAAAAGTCATCTTCTGCACCTTCTTCTGTTTCTCACAAAGCTCTACCTAGTATGAATAGTTCTTCTAAAGAGTTACCCACTGTGAATCACTTGCAAAATTTGCATGTGACAGAAGAAGTTATGGATCAAGGCAAGCATGTCTCTAATACACGATGTTGTTCCTTCTGTGGGAAAAAGAATCACTATGCTCTTCACTGTTTTTCCAAAAAGATACAGATTTCTGTTCTGCATAACTTACTTCTTTCTACTGTCAATGGAGTAGATCGTCGAAGGACATCTAAAGAGAGGTTCTTACCTACAGAAAACCAGAACTATTATAAAAATGATTTCCTTTCGAGAAATCGTCACAGGATACATGTTCATCTCAATGGTATAAATTCTTGTGCCACTAATGAACACATTCCATGTGTGTATAAAAATGAGTCTGGTAAATCAAAGTCTATGAAATGGATTTCTCTAAATCCTGATCCTCTTGAACCAATTAAAAATATTATACTCTTAACATTCAAAGTTGGGGTCGAGGACTCAAATCGGAGTCTGTATGAAGAGTTTACAATCATTCTCCCTAGGTGTCTCAAATTTGAAGTTTTTTGACGAACACCCAAACGAGGAGTCCTAATACAAACAGAACACGTGAAAGAAGAATGGACCGACCTCCATACCTAGTGCATTCCCAAAAGAGTTGGAAAATTGTTCTCTTTTCAGTCTTAGCTCAAAAGTGAAGCCATCGAGCAAAAAGAAAAGGAATTAGATCCAAAAGAGGAAATTAAGGGAATTTGGCTCAAATAAGAAACCCTAGCCTTCTTCCAAAACCTCTCCAAGTCGTGGCCAAGTCCTTCCCATGCGTGATAATTGTCTCCTAGGACAGTGGTACCTCACTTATTCTCTCGGAATTTTTTCTGAGGGACCAAGTCGAAGAGAATTAGGGTTTTGACGAAGTTAGCCCTATTTCAAGAATTTGACGAAAAAGGGATTTATTCTAAATGAGAGGGGGACGAGCCTCTCCCAATTCTCTTGGAAGGTTATGTACACCTATTTAAACCCCTTTTATCTCATCATCTTCAATAAAAACGAGTTCATAAGGAATTTTGACCGAAATACCCTTATTTCACAATTTTGAGTATTTTGAAAAAAGAAGGCCCTAATGCAACCAGAGACCGACCAAGATCTCATATACTCATTTGAAAGGCTTTATACACATGAATATTGAGTTCTCTAAGTGTTTTAAGAACAACAAGATTGAAACCGAATTTAGAAAAGCAGAATTTCAGAGAAAATAAAAGGAATCTAGCTCAAACAGGGAAGTTCGAGTTCATAATTACCAAAAGAAAGACCAGAAACGTGCCTCTCTCAAGACGTGAGTATGCCTAAGGAATCTCACAGAGTCTCTCATGACAGAAAAATCGGGCTCATATTAATTTTGACGAAAATACCGTTGGTTTCAAAAGTAGGTATTTTCTCTGAAAAAGAGGTGTCTGATTGGTACAAGGAATTAAACATGCTCTCATCACACAAGATGCCGAATGTAAAATATATATGTACACCTTCCAAGCCTCGTAGAGCCTCTCCAGAGTGTCTGAAGGAGTCAGACGCGAACAAAAGAGAAATTACGGTTTAGGTACAGTACAAGCCTGAATTCAGTATTTACATGGGATGGGGACTCCGTAACTTCAAAAGTAAGTGCCTGTCTTTTTCAACATCAAGGACATCTAGGAGGCCGTTCATAAACTCTCTCTTCCCCATATACTCGCCTGTACAAACTCGGAAGCTCAAGGATACACAAAGAGAGAAAATTAGGGTTTTGTCCAAGTAAACCCTAATTAACAATTCCATTTGATCAAGACGTGAAGTTTGTATCATGAAGACTCCATTATCATGCTCTTAACGCCTCCCAACATATAATACCAGGAGGTTCCCAAGTCCAAAGTCGATTTCAAGATCAGAATCATAATAACCGAAGGCTAAACATCAGACTCCGGAAGTCTAAAAGAACGAGTAGAATTTAATTTCACAATTGAACGATTCGTCACCATCTATATAATCATCATAGAACAAACAAGGTTCTACTCTGAGTAGGGAACTTAATGTAGATGGTGAAATTTGGATAAGGGGCAAAAGTGTCATTTCAATATCATATGCAAAACTCAACTCTCACGGGAGAGATTAAGCCCTTGATCCTCAGGCATCCATAGCCACGATTTCTAGTATACGTCCCCGCGGGACACTGCTAGTCGTGATACCGTGATTCCTAGCGCACATCCTCGACGAGATACTACTGGTCACGTAGGTTTTGTAGAGCGTAAAACGTCCCCGATGGATTTATGACCCAGAACAACCACAATTCCAGCATGTCTTCGCGAGACGCATCTGATTGTGATTCCATGATTCCTAGTATACATTTTCTACGAGATACTGCAGGTCATATAGGCTCTATAGATGTGTAAAAACGTCCCCGACGGACTTATGACCCAGAGCGGAGACATACATGTCTCCTGTAAGCACGACTCACCCTATTTGAGATCAATGACTGATTCCTAGTAATCATCGTGAGATACACTGGTCATGTCTACTCTAGGCTCTGACTCGACTTACCGAGGCTTCCGAATAATTCCAAGTACATCCTCGCGAGATACACTAGTTATTCTGCTTCTGGGTCCTTTCGACAAACTCCTAGAAAATCCTTTCGAGATACACTGGTCTTGTCGGCCCCATAATATGGACACAGTTGATTCCTAGCACATCTATGCAAAATACGCTGGTCAAAGACAAGTGAGCCAAAGTATCGCCAGACATTAATCAGGCGCACAAAGCCCTTTTTCTCTCTTCAGGACGAGTCCCAGCTGACCACAGAAAGATTCAGATCCGTCAATAAAATCTCGGAGAGATTCACATCTCTCTGCAAAATCTCGGAGAGATTCAAATCTTTCTGCAAAAACTCGGAGAGATTGAAATCTCTCTGCAAAATCTCGAAGAGATTTAAACCTGTCCTTAAAATCTCAGAGAGATTCACATATCTCCGCAAAATCTCAAAGAGATTCACATCTCTTTTCAAAATACCGGAGAGATTCACATCTCTCCGCAAAATCTCAGTGAGATTCAAATATCTCGGAAAATCTCTGACATGGCCGAATATTCCCCCATAATAGGAACATGCCTTACCCAGGGCTCAAGCCTATTTCTCAGCCTCTCAAACACACTCACGACTAGTAAATTGAGCCTAAACTATACATGTCTATCCAAAAACGTGGATAAGCTCTCTTGAGCTCCGCATGCTCAACAAAGGGACCCACAAGCAATAATACGGTCTCCACATGACATATGTGACCGTCCATGGAGAGAGGGAGCTCAAACTCATCTCCTCCTCCTCTCACACTCTGCACACGATTCTTGAGGCATTTCGTGCCTTTTCACGTGACTCATCCTAGTCATTCTCACAAATCATAGAATATCCTTTTATCTTGGATTACTCGGCTAAAGAGAATATTTATATCTCTCAGCACATCATCACAAAGGCTGACTGAGCTTCACACAAATGGGGAGATATCAATTAGGGTTTTGGTCTAGCGGTCTACGACACGTGTGAGAAATACCCGGCTTATTTCTCACCGCATAAGAGAGTAAAGGCGGTGGAATAATGAGATAAACTCAACCTAGTTTATTTCTATCTATTCCCGAAAAGACGGGAGAATTGCTCCACACGGCAAGACAAGCAATCCTCATCTTCACCGACCTGAGATTAGAGAATTTAGCTATAAATAGGTCATCTATTTCTTCAAGCACAGAACTTTCTCATAACCTCTCAGACCAATAACTTGTTCTCTGATCTCTCTCTTCATCTGCTTCCCTCCTTAAGACCATCCCTAAGCCTTATTTCCTGTGACTGAAGAAGCCTTTGAACGACCAATGTGCGTGGTTTAGGAAATGAATGTTCGTGCTCAAACTCCCGTAATTCACTTTCATTAACCCTAAAATCCCACTTTAGCCTATCACCGATTTTAGGTAACTACAGTAACAATTACCAAATAGTGTTATGTTGAGTCTACGAGTCCAAATAATAAATGTTATACTTTCAAACTCAATATACCAAAGTTGTATAAAACAACTAGTATATACTTCCTTGAAGCTTTGACCATAACGAAATTATCAAGTCACTAATACTAGAGATACATAAATTTACTCGGATGTTATATTTTCAATCTAAACGACTTAAAATAAATGTAGATAGAAATGAAACAAGTCAATTTTTTATTACTAACCTCGAACAGATAGGTAAACGTGTTCGTTTCTGCCGATACGTCTTCATATTCTTCAGAGTAACACAAGCAAGTCTCAACGTTTCTAATGTTCATAGTCTAACCTAACTAAGTTGACTCTAGTAATCTAAACCAGTAGCCTCGATTTTTGGAGAAAAAATATGATAACCAAACTTGACATATCAATGATTGGTGGGTTTAACCGAGCAATGATCTAGCAAAGACGACAACAGGTCACCTGTGAAAAAGCGGGGGTACAACAACCACACCCAATATTTCGCTTAACAATCTGTATAGACTAACTCAAATATACATTCAATAGAATCAACTAGACTGAATCTTAATAAAGTATATCAAGGAGTTATATCTCTCTTTCTCGATTCAATTCTTACTCAAGCAAATAGAAATCTGTGAGTCTAATTGAATACAAGAGAAATCACTTGAACGGTACCAAAGACCAATGTTCAAGTATCAATCAATGTAAATAAACAACCAAAGGTTGGATATTCTAATTGATTGACTCAAACACACAACCTGTGATATTTCAATTATATAACAAAATATAATGCGGAACTGAAATAACAAGGACACCAGAATTTTGTTAACAAGGAAACGCGAATGCAGAAAAACCCCGGGACCTAGTCCAGATTGAACACATATTGTATTAAGCCACTACAGACACTAGCCTACTACAAACTAACTTCGGTCTGGACTGTAGTTAAACCCCAATCAATCTCACACTTATCCAAGGTACAGTTTCGCTCCTTACGTCTCTGATCCCAGCAGGAATATACGCACTTGATTCCCTTAGCTGATCTCACCCATAAATAAGAGTTGTTACGAACCAAAGTCGAAGACTTTAATAAACAAATATGTATCACACAAAAAATTCTACGATAATAGATAAATCTGTCTCCCACAGAAATACCTACAAGTTTTCTTCCATTTTTTGATAAATCAAGGTGAACATGAACCAATTGATAACTCAGACTTATATTCCCGAAGAACAACCTAGTATTATCAATCACCTCACAATAATCTTAATCGACGCGGCGAAAGAATATATTTTGGAATCACAAACGATGAGATGAAGATGTTTGTGACTACTTTTATATCTTTCCTATCGGAGATAACAATCTCAAGCCAATCGTTACGATTGTACTCAATACGATAGAATCAACAAGATCAGATCACACAACTACAAGAAAGTAGTATCGGTCTGGCTTCACAATCCCAAGGAAGTCTTCAAGTCGTTAACCTACAAGGTCTCGAGAAGACACCTAATGTTAAAGGAGAATCGACTCTAGCTTATACAACTAGTATCACACAAGAGGTGTGGGGATTAGGTTTCCCAGTTGCTAGAGTTCTCCCTTATATAGTCTTTCAAATCAGGGTTTGCAATCAGTGTTAGCTTAGTAACAAAGCATCCAATATTCACTGTTAGATGAAAACCTGATTAGATTCAAGCTAATATATTTCAACCGTTGGATCGAAAACTTATCTTGTTACACACAAATGAAATGCACGATTTAAGGTTTGTGTAACCGTACCCAAACATGTACATTTGTCGGTTCAACAGTAGTTAACCAAAAGGTTATCCATATGAGAACTTTCATATCAACCATATTCTTCTTCTTCACCATAACTAGTTCAAATGACTCAAACGAACTAGTTAGAGAGTTGTTCAATTGTATAAATCTTATATAACTATACAAGACACAATCGAAGCAAAAACGATTTGATTCACTCGAATCGATTCATGAACTTTATAGTCACGGTTTGAAAATTGCATTCCTTAGTTAATATAAACATAAGTTCACAAATAATCGTCTTTAGATATAACCAACTCAAGTACGCGGACTTAGTTCGCGGACTTATGTTCCCTTAAGGAGTTCACAAACTCCAGCAGATATTCTTGGGATGAGAACCTCCGCCCGTTCGCGGACTGAGTTCACAACTCTTGTTCCGCTTTTCCTGATCAACAAAGTACACATACGTTGGTTCAAGGAATAAGGACTTATACATATATGTGTTGCCACACAATGCTTATATCCAACATTGGTTATATAATCTAAACTCTCATTTCAATCATTGAAACATTCTTAGAGGACGTTATATAGTTGTTATTCACAAACCATTTTTCGTAAAAGCCATTTCCAAAGTGATTGAAACATAACATGAATTTCGTCACTAGGTAAAGATGAACTTGGCAAAAGCACAAGTTTACCAACACATATTTCGAGAAATAGATAAACGAGATAAACTCGGCTCGAAATAGCAAATGTGTAGAATCAAAGTCTATATAGCAAAACTCTTTTGTCTCAAGATAGGAGATAGAGTAGATAGACTTTTGAGTGATAGATAAGTTCAAGTCTCTACATACCTTTTAGTCGATGAAGTTCCACAGGTTCCTTGAGTAGTTCTTCTTTTTGTATGATGATCGCCATGGAGTTCTTGAGCTCAACTACACTTTCTATCCTAGTCCGAGACTTGGCTATAGTAGACTAGAAATCAAGACTTATAGTTTTGATCACTAACATTGACAAACATGCTTGAGATAGCAACGCATGCGAGTTCGACCGAGCAGTGCTCTAACAATCTCCCCCTTTGTATATTTTAGTGACAAAACTATCAATACATATGGAATACAAAAATAAATGAATAAACTTTTGTAGCTCCTATTCCACATGCCTAATCTTCAACATTACTCGAAATCTTCGTCACTTCCAAGTGCTCCAATGATCCCAAAGGTTGTAAGTTCAGCATCATTGTTGTTGAAAATCCGTAGCTATAACAATGAGAAAACAAATATTCTCAATCATTGTTATACAATGTCATGGTATTATTACACAGCGTCAAAGTTCAATTGTATCACAACTTCAACAACAATACTATGGTGATATGTATCACTCCCCCTTAGTCAATACTCCATCTCACATGGAAACCACTCCCCCTTACATAATGATCCGAAAACCATATGTATTTTTAGTGTGAACTACATATTAATTCTCCCTCTTTTTGTCAATAAAATTGGCAAAGGTACGAAAACGGGATCCTAATGAAATTTCCAAAAGAGACATTTTATGACCAAAAGAAAGCAATATCAACTTCTATAGATGCAATCATAAATCCTAAGCTAAATGCTTTTATCAAGGAGTTTATAAAGATACAAGATAACTCCTATAATATTCCACAGCCGCACTCCCCACAAAGATTTGGAAATTAAGCACAAGTTCAATTAAGAACTCTCCCCCATAATATGTCATTCCCAAAAGAACAACAAGAGCGACCTTAATTTCAAAAGAAAAGAAGGATTTCTTTGGACATAACAAATCACATACGAATATGAATTTGAATCCAAAAATACTCAATCAGATTAATCACAAGAGGACCCATAATTAATCTAATTGGAAATATACAACCAAATTAACCACAAAAAGTGATGAATTTAATTGATCATGCTCGACATAAGAGAACTTACAGAGCCTCACAGTATAACATAAAAATATGGATCAGGGTAGATCAATACTGCGGAATATACAAGGATTCATTCTATTTTCCATCACTATTCTCACAATGACATATAATAGACATAATCCTTGTCAACAAAAGATTTTAACCTATCTTCCATCAATAAATGACGTAATAAGCTTAACTTTTGAGGATTGCACTAACTAATCTAAGTGGATGGAAGCATTTTGATTGTAGGAGTTTGAGGAACCAATCTGATTAGATGGAAACATCTAAAGAGTCTATTCATAAAAGCACAAAGCTCAGGTGTTAGAAATAACATGATAGTTTCACCATATCTCGTTGAGTCCTTTTCACTTCTATTTTTATTTTATTTTGTTTTTAAACTATGTTTCTCTAAGTGATAGGTGGGGCCCACGATTCAAGTTGTTACCAATGCTAGGGTGAATTAGAGTGATTGAGATACCATGAAAAAAAAAAAAAGTTGAAAAAGAAAAAGAGATGAAAAAA
>NC_039363.1:64568364-64570887 GCF_003573695.1 Papaver somniferum | reverse complement strand
AAAAAAAAAAAAAAAAAAATTGATTGAGACCAGACCATTTGACCAAAAGGAATAAATTCAATAAAGTCGACCACTGGTACCCTTGTATATGCCAGTTGTGTTGACCTAGAGTTAGGTTATCGACCACTGGTACCCTTGTATATGCCAGTGTGTTGATATTAGTCAGACTAGTATCTCAATCCATTAGGATAGGTTCATTTTGGCGGAGGCCTTCAGACAGATATGGAAAACGTCGTTCACTTAGTAAACATCAAAACTATACATGTTTTTCTATATCCATCTTCTTGATCTATCCATGTGATTAGTTTTGACTCCGAATATGATGTCCATAGTGCAACTATCTGAGTAGAGCTCTGTCACTTTATATGAATTTTAGTATGCTTGAGTGCAAACTCGTGTACAACAATTGGAATTTCGCATCAGGGTACTTCTTCCTGTAGTCAATAAGTATGCCAACCAAGGAGATTCTTTAGTGCCTTCCAAGGTTCTGCGTAGATAGCTAAGGTCTGGAGTACAGGTTTTGTGGGTATATCTCTAGTAATCCCCCCCGAGACTATAAATCGGCCACCAGGGCCACCTAGGGGTTTAAAGGCTTATTGCATACGCTAAATGCAATCGACGATGCCTGCGACAGTGAGTTAGGATTTTATTTTGTAGTTTTGATTTGCTCGGGACTAGCAAATAATAAGATTGGGGGTATTTGATAGACACATTTATGTGTCTAATATAGCCCAATTGTATATTGTGTTAGTACCCATTTTTGTACTTATTATGGCTTTTTATGTCCCTGTAGGTATTTATGGAGAAATAAGCTTTTGCGGCGAAATTGGCTAAAAAAGTGGTTTTTGCGCTCGTGGGAGAAAATTACTATACGGACTCTCACTTTGGATAAGGGGTAACCTAAGGGGTGACCCATTTCCAGGCATCTGCTAAAGGGACACCAGAACTGGATAGGGGGAGATCACATTTCTTCACGTTTTCAAATTAATGTTTTGGCGGGAAACTTCATGCATGTTTGCTGGCAGAGTTGGATTCGATTAATGGACGGTTTCTAAAGAGATTCAACCCCCAAAATCAGTTGGGCTGGATGTGAATGGACTAAACAGAGCTGGTACATGTGTTTTGATCGATCACATTGGGCTGGAATAGCCGGGAGAAGAAATCAGAGTCCAAATAGGACACGTATGGTTCTGTTTACGTTTCAAAGATTTTTTGAGGAGATTCTGGGAGAGTTTTACGCTAAAGAAAACTCTACTTGGTCCTGTTCAAGTCTTGGGAGAGTTTTGGGGCAATATAATAGCTCATAAACGCGTACAGGGAGATCAGAGAGAGATATTCTCTCAACAGCGCAGAGAAGAAAAAGAAAAGAAAAAGTCGGATTCAGTAGAGATTTTTGGGGATTAAAAGACTATATAAGAGTTGGTTCAAGTCATAGAAGGGTTAGAAACCCTTAGGAGAGAGTTTGGAGTCCAGGAGAGCCGAAACAAAGAAGTTACAGAGAATTGGTGCTGCTGCTGCTGCTGCCATTGAAGAACCTGAAGAACAGACTCGCAGAGTCCGTCATTCTTCAGCAGTCTTAATTTCAACACCCAACTGTCGTTGTTTTACAACAGCAGAGGCTTGTATCATTTATTTTCAGCCTTTTCCACTTTGTAACAGTGACGCTGTAACATTTATACAACGTTGCAAACTTCTTTTTACACCATTTTCATCAATAAAAACACATTATTAAGCCATGGATACATCTTATGATTATGTTTTTGGGATGAGGAGCTAAACTCATTAGCCAAGGCGACGGAGGAAGCCATTGTTCCACATTAATTGGTATAATTCTAATTTTACTATTTATTTGCAATATTATTATTTGATTATTTGCATGGGATTGAATTGAAATATTAGTTCTTATTGAATAGTTGTGAATTAATTTGATGAAGCATGCTGGGTTTTAAATACTTTTGATGTTTTATACTCTTTGATTACAACTATTACTTCAAGAATATATTTGAGGCAAATATTAGAATTATTTTTAAAGATAGAATTGCATGAATATTATTTAGAGTTTACTATTTATTTGGTCAATGGTGGAATCCTAGTCTTGGTATTTTTCTCCAAAACTTTGAATTATTTTATTTAGTTGCCTGTTTAATTTAAATCTATAAAAATTGTTTTCTTCACAAGTCTGAAAAGACCCAGTTTTTACCACTACTACAATCACTATTTGAAAAACCATCAAATTTTTGGCGCCGCCGACGCGGACCTGTGTTTAGTTAGCATTTTTTTTAGATTTTTTTTTTTATTATTTTTGTTCTTCTTTACGTTTTTGGGTTTTTTTTGTTTCCTTGCAGATTTTTGAAAATTAGAGCGAAAGACAATTTTGCCAAAGCTTGTGGTTATTTACTTAAAGTTTGGGAGCGAAAAGCAAAGCTAAAGGAGCGAAAGAAAAAGATTTTCTTTATTTTGTAAAAGAGAGAAAAAAAAAAGAGAGATATTTTTATTTTTGTAATTTTTTTTTTTAGACTTTCT
>NC_039363.1:64561547-64568303 GCF_003573695.1 Papaver somniferum | reverse complement strand
ACGATTACGATATCGTCTCGGCCCCTCGGGTTCGCACACGGCATAGGAGTCGTGGCCCGAGTCGACTTCAGCGGTTCTTCGCCCGTCTGGTACGGGAGGTAAAATTCTAAACACCCGCGAATCTCCTGCAAGCGGGTTACTGGACTCCTTAAGGTGAATATATGCTGAGGACTTGAATATGGACTGTTTTTAAATTCCTAGTAAAGGGAAAGGACTGGACCATATAAGATAAGGGTTCGGATTTCATCACCGCTCCCTTCTTGCCCGCCTTAGGAAAACGAAACCTAAAGCGAACCTAAGCCTAAAATTTGGACTAGAAAGAGACCTATAGGGTATCGAGCTTAACAGGACAATCATTCGAAAAATATTGGTTACTCTTTTAAGCACACCTCGAAGTTCTTGACGGTTTCTGCGAGTTGAATGCGTGACTGCACCGCATTGGATCGGTGAGGTTTTGGGTATCAAAGCTCCACTGAGCTTCCCTCGCCTCGATTCAACTTGTTTTAACTCGGATTGATTCCAGAGGGGTTTGCTTAAATTGTAACGAATTCCCTTTCGAAGTATTAGAAGCTAGTCTAGAAACAATCTAAGTGGAGCCATCATGCTTGTTGTTTGCTAGAAATCTTTAGGTTTGCTGTGGTAAAGTCGAGTCAGCCTGCTGTGTGATTGCTAGAACCTTCCTGTTAGGATTTTTTTTATTTCTTTTTGAATTCTTTTTAGTGTATGCCCGATTTTGTTAGGGCTTGGAAAAGAGATACTCTAGGTCGATTGATTAGCGAAAAACCTAGTAGTTCTTCTGATTTAAGCAGGGAGCTCGAAGACTCTTCTTTTGAGAGCCTTGTTTTTGGAAACTTCAGTTTTGAGAATTTATCTCTGAGTGATAAAAGTACCCCTAGTACTTCTGTTGTGCCAGCGATGGCAACTTTGAAAGATTACATGTTCCCAACTAGGACCAATCGAGCTTCATGCATTAAATTGCCAGCCACTACGGCTAATTTTGAGATAAAACCTAGTATTCTTCAGATGATCCCTATATTCTTAGGAAAATATGATGAGAACCCTTATTTCCATATTAGGGACTTTGAGGAAATCTGTGGGACAATTAGAATAAAAGACCTTACTGATGAAGTCTTGAAACTTAAAATGTTTCCCTTTTCCTTGAGAGATAAAGCCAAGACCTGGCTTAACAACCTACCGTCTGAATCCATAGAAACATGGCAGGAACTTATCGCTGCCTTCTATATGAAATTCTACCCTAAGCATAAAACTGCAGCTGTTAGGCAGAAAATTAGTGCTAGTGTACAACAAGAGGGAGAGTCTCTTTATAGGTTTTTAGAGCGATTCAATGATCTCCTATCTCAGTGTCCTCACCATGGATTTGATAATATGAAACTTGTACAAATTATTTATGATGGTTTAGACTATTCGACCAAAGCCATGGTTGAGTCTATGTGCGCTGGTGAGTTCACTAGTAAAAATGCTGATGATGCTTTTACCTTCTTAGGAGCTATCGCTGAAAAATCCCAACAGTGGGAATCTTGTGTTGAACCCCCTAAAAGACTCTTGGTCAATAGAAGTAGCACCAATATGGTAGATACGAGTTTTGCGTCAGATGCTAAGTTTGCTGCTTTGTCCAGAAGGTTAGAAGCTTTAGAAATGGGTCAGTCTAAAAATAGGTCCCTTGTTGAACCTAATAGAGCCTCTAAAGTCTCTAGTTGTGGAATAGAGCCCGATAATTCATTTTGGGAAGGTCAAGTTAGTGAAGAACAAGCCCATGCTGTCTATATCAACTCTAGGTTTGAGAACCGTCAGAAGTTTGACCCATAATCAGAAACCTACAACCCTGGTTGGAGAAACCATCCTAATTTCTCTTGGTCTAAGGGCCAGAATCAAGGCCAGTCTAGTAATTCTCAGCCTCCCCCAGGTTTTTGTTATACTAAGAACTCTTCAGGTCAGACCCAGAACCCATCTGAGAATAGAATAGCTAGCTTAGAGGAAACCCTTAATATATTAAGGAAGAGCCAGGAGATGCTATCACAAAGCCAGGAAATGTTAGTAAAAATCCAGGGTAATTTTCAAGAGGAAACCAAACAGAATTTTAAGAATAGTGCCCAGTCTTTTGCTAAATTAGAGCTTCAAGTCGGCCAAATAGCTAAGTTTATCAATGAGAGAGAAGAAGGAAGGTTCCCTAGTCATACTGATCCTAACCCCAAAGGAGAGAAATCGTACAATCATGTGAATGCTGTCACAACCCTAAGGAGTGGAAAGAAAGTTGACAACAAGGTCGCCATGCCTGATAATGAACATGCTGTAGTTCACCCTGCTGAGCCAGAAAATGAGGAGACTAATAGAGTCTCCAAAGAGACCAATGAGGGTCCTGTTAAGCACGGATTTGTTCCCAGAGCCCCGTTTCCCCATCTGCTAGTTCCAACTAAGAGGGAGTCCAACTTTAATGATATATTGGAGGTTTTTAAGCAGGTTAATATCAACCTTCCATTATTAGATGCAATTAGGCAGATTCCCTCTTATGCCAAGTTCCTTAAGGACTTGTGTACGCGAAAGCGTAAGCTCAGTGTCCAGAAGAAAGCCTTCATAGCTAGTCATGTGAGTTCTATTATTCAGAATACCACTACTCCTAAGTATAAAGACCCAGGGTCCCCTACCATTGCTTGTACAATAGGTAAGTACCGTGTTGAGAAAGCTTTGCTTGACTTAGGAGCCAGTGTGAATTTACTTCCATATCATGTGTACCTTAAGCTAGGATTTGGTGAGATGAAACGTACCCAGATGACACTTCAGTTAGCTGATAGGTCCGTTGAAATTCCTCGTGGTGTGATCGAGGATGTTCTCATAGAGGTTGACAAGTTTATTTATCCAGTGGATTTTGTTATCCTAGATACCCAACCTGTCCCTGACCCAGAGAACCAAATACCAATGATTTTAGGTCGCCCGTTTTTAGCTACATCCAATGCGATCATTAACTGTCGAAATGGTATTATGAATTTGTCTTTTGGTAATATGACTATTGAGCTGAACATTTTTAATATTAGTAAGCTACCCTCTGAACTAGATGACTCGAATATAGAAGAGGTGAACATGATAGGAACATTAGTCGAGGAGTCATTACCAAACACTTTGTTAGAAGATCCATTAGAAAAATGCCTAGCTCACTTTGGGATTGATTTTGATGA
This sequence comes from Papaver somniferum, assembly GCF_003573695.1. Classification (NCBI taxonomy): domain Eukaryota; kingdom Viridiplantae; phylum Streptophyta; class Magnoliopsida; order Ranunculales; family Papaveraceae; genus Papaver; species Papaver somniferum. The sequence continues at coordinate 64,565,112 of NC_039363.1, read as the reverse complement.
TGATAATGTAATTAATGAGGTGAATGCTTTGTTAGATTCAACCCCTTTGTTAGATACTAGTAATGGATGGAAACCTAAGTTCGAACCACTACTAGTTTCTAAGTCTACCCTAGTTCCTTCTTTAGAAGAGCCTCCTAAGTTGGACCTAAAACAATTGCCAGATACCCTGAAGTATATGTTTTTAGGCCCGTCTGAGACTTTACCTGTGATTGTTTCTTCCGACTTGGATATAGATCAGGAAAGTAGGCTAGAAACCGTCCTTCAAAACAACAAGGAAGCTTTAGGGTGGACCATAGCAGACACTAAGGGTATAAGTCCTACTGTTTGTATGCATCAAATCTATTTAGAGGAAGACACCAAACCTTCTAGGGAGATGCAACGTCGACTAAACCCTAATATGAAAGAAGTAGTTCGAACTGAGGTTCTTAAGCTATTAGATGCAGGCATCATCTACCCTATTTCAGACAGTAAGTGGGTCATCCCCGTTCAGGTTGTTCCCAAGAAATCTGGTATTACTGTAGTCCAGAATAATAACAATGAGTTAATCCCGACCCGAATGACCACGGGTTGGCGTGTTTGTATTGACTATAGGAAATTGAACAAGGTCACTAGGAAGGACCACTTTCCCCTTCCCTTCATCGACCAGATGCTAGAGAGATTAGCTGGACATAGTCACTACTGCTTTTTAGATGGCTACTCTGGATATAATCAGATCGTTATTGCCCCAGAAGACCAGGAGAAAACCACTTTTACATGTCCCTTTGGTACCTTTGCGTATAGACGCATGACTTTCGGGCTATGTAATGCCCCTGCGACTTTTCAGCGTTGCATGATGAGCATATTTTCTGACATGGTAGAACGGTTCTTAGAGGTCTTTATGGATGATTTTTCAGTGTTTGGTTCGTCTTTCGATGAGTGCTTGCATCATTTGTCATTAGTTTTGACTAGGTGTAAGGAAAATAATTTAGTGCTTAATTGGGAGAAATGTCACTTTATGGTTCGTTCAGGAATTGTTCTAGGGCATATTGTATCTTCAAAGGGTATAGAGGTGGATAGAGCAAAAGTTGACCTTATTAAAACTTTACCGGTCCCAAAAACCGTAAGAGATATTAGGTCATTCTTAGGACATGCTGGTTTTTATCGTCGTTTCATTAAGGATTTTAGCTTGATGTCTAGACCTCTTTGCAATTTTCTTGCAAAAGATGTTAAGTTTTTTTTTGATGATGCTTGTTTAGAGGCTTTTGAGAAGCTTAAGTCATTACTCACTACCGCCCCCATAGTCCAGGCACCCAACTGGAACCTACCCTTTGAGATCATGTGTGATGCTTCAGATTATGCTATTGGTGTTGTGCTAGGTCAGCGAGAAAATAAGTTACTTCATGTGATTTACTATGCTAGCAAAACTCTGAATGATGCCCAATTGAACTATACCATTACCGAGAAGGAACTATTAGCCATTGTGTTTTCCTTAGACAAGTTTAGATCCTATCTCTTAGGTTCTAAGATCATCATATATATTGATCATGCTGCTTTAAAATATATTTTGTCTAAGAAGGATACTAAACCTAGATTGATTAGGTGGATTATGTTGTTGCAAGAGTTTTCTCCAGAAATTAGAGACAAAAAGGGTGCCGAAAATGTTGTAGCAGATCACTTGTCTAGGCTAGTTGTTAGTTCCCCAGATGATTCCCTTCCTATAAGGGATAGCTTTCCTGATGAACAATTGTTCTTTGTTACCCAATTACCTTGGTATGCGAATATAGTGAACTATCTTGTTACTGGTCGAATGCCCCAACATTGGGGTAAACAAGATCGTTCTAGATTTTTAGCTGAGGTTAAGCACTTCTTTTGGGATGATCCTTATTTGTTTAAGTATTGCCCAGACCAGATTATTAGGAGATGTATACCTGAGAGTGACCAGTCCAGTATTATTTACTTTTGTCATGATCATGCTTGTGGGGGTCACTTTAGTGCTAAGAAAACTGCTGCTAAGATATTGTAGTGTGGATTCTATTGGCCTTCGTTGTTTAAAGACTCCCACAGTTACTGCGTTACTTGTGAACGATGCCAGAAATTAGGAACCATTTCCCGTAGGAACATGATGCCCTTGAACCCTATTTTAATTGTTGAGGTCTTTGATGTGTGGGGTATTGACTTTATGGGTCCGTTTCCTAATTCTTTTGGTAACCTATACATCCTTGTCGCCGTAGACTATGTCTCTAAGTGGATTGAGGCGGTTGCGTGTAAAACCAATGACCATAGGGTTGTGATTGAGTTCTTGAAAAATAATATACTTACACGTTTTGGTACACCGCGAGCTATAATTAGTGATGGAGGGTCTCACTTTTGTAATGGGACTTTTAGACTTCTGATGAAGAAATATGGTATTACACATAAGGTAGCTACCCCGTATCATCCACAGACTAGTGGTCAGGTAGAGGTTTCCAATAGGGAGATAAAACGTATATTAGAGAAAACAGTTAATCCTAATCGGAAATACTGGTCGTCTATGCTTACTGATGCCTTATGGGCTTACCGTACTGCGTTTAAGACACCCATTGGAATGTCGCCTTATCGGATTGTTTATGGCAAGGCATGTCACTTACCTGTTGAGTTAGAACACAAAGCTTATTGGGATGTTAAGCAGCTAAATTTTTCACTTGACAAGGCAGGAGCCCATAGGAAACTCAAGCTCAATGAGTTGGACGAGATTCGTATAGATGCTTACGATAGTGCGAAGGAGTATAAGAACAAAATGAAACTTGTGCATGATAGAAACATATTACGGAAGTCATTTTCTCCAGGTCAAAAAGTTCTTCTATATGACACTCGTTTGCATCTATTCCCCGGGAAACTGCGCTCTCGGTGGACCGGTCCTTTTGTGGTCCGTACTGTTTTTCCTCATGGAGCTGTTGAGATCGAGACACTGGATGGTAGTAGTTCTTCAAAGGTTAACGGTCAGCGATTGAAGCCCTTTTTAGAGCCTTTTCCTACAGGTGATGTTGAGGAGGTCCCTCTGGAGGACCCTGTTTACCCTTGATTGACCATCGAGGCGATTTGTATGTTGTATAATTTTTGTATTCAGTTTTTGGTTTCACTTCACTCAGGTACTATCTTTCCGAACTCTCTCTTTACTATTTCCTCATGTTACTTATATTCTTGGTACTGTTCTTTCATGAGAAACATTGAGGACAATGTTAGATTTAAGTTTGGGGGTGGGGAAGAAACTTTTTGTTAGCTTTTAGTTTCAATAAATAAACTCCAGAGCCTAGAAATTTATGCCTATTGAGGATTGCACTAACTAATCTAAGTGGATGGAAGCATTTTGATTGTAGGAGTTTGAGGAACCAATCTGATTAGATGGAAACATCTAAAGAGTCTATTCATAAAAGCACAAAGCTCAGGTGTTAGAAATAACATGATAGTTTCACCATATCTCGTTGAGTCCTTTTCACTTCTATTTTTATTTTATTTTGTTTTTAAACTATGTTTCTCTAAGTGATAGGTGGGGCCCACGATTCAAGTTGTTACCAATGCTAGGGTGAATTAGAGTGATTGAGATACC
>NC_039363.1:64454760-64561537 GCF_003573695.1 Papaver somniferum | reverse complement strand
AAAAAAAAAAATTGATTGAGACCAGACCATTTGACCAAAAGGAATAAATTCAATAAAGTCGACCACTGGTACCCTTGTATATGCCAGTTGTGTTGACCTAGAGTTAGGTTATCGACCACTGGTACCCTTGTATATGCCAGTGTGTTGATATTAGTCAGACTAGTATCTCAATCCATTAGGATAGGTTCATTTTGGCGGAGGCCTTCAGACAGATATGGAAAACGTCGTTCACTTAGTAAATATCAAAACCATACATGTTTTTCTATATCCATCTTCTTGATCTATCCATGTGATTAGTTTTGACTCCGAATATGATGTCCATAGTGCAACTATCTGAGTAGAGCTCTGTCACTTTATATGAATTTTAGTATGCTTGAGTGCAAACTCGTGTACAACAATTGGAATTTCGCATCAGGGTACTTCTTCCTGTAGTCAATAAGTATGCCAACCAAGGAGATTCTTTAGGGCCTTCCAAGGTTCTGCGTAGATAGCTAAGGTCTGGAGTACAGGTTTTGTGGGTATATCTCTAGTAATCCCTCCCGAGACTATAACTCGGCCACTAGGGCCACATAGGGGTTTAAAGGCTTATTGCATACGCTAAATGCAATCGACGATGCCTGCGACAGTGAGTTAGGATTTTATTTTGTAGTTTTGATTTGCTCGGGACTAGCAAATAATAAGTTTGGGGGTATTTGATAGACGCATTTATGTGTCTAATATAGCCCAATTGTATATTGTGTTAGTACCCATTTTTTGTACTTATTATGGCTTTTTATGTCCCTGTAGGTATTTCTGGAGAAATAAGCTTTTGCGGCGAAATTGGCTAAAAAAGTGGTTTTTGCGCTCGTGGGAGAAAATTACTATACGGACTCTCACTTTGGATAAGGGGTAACCTAAGGGGTGACCCATTTCCAGGAATCTGCTAAAGGGACACCAAAACTGGATAGGGGAGATCACATTTCTTCACGTTTTCAAATTAATGTTTTGGCGGGAAACTTCATGCATGTTTGCTGGCAGAGTTGGATTCGATTAATGGACGGTTTCTAAAGAGATTCAACCCCCAAAATCAGTTGGGCTGGATGTGAATGGACTAAACAGAGCTGGTACATGTGTTTTGATCGATCACATTGGGCTGGAATAGCCGGGAGAAGAAATCAGAGTCCAAATAGGACACGAATGGTTCTGTTTACGTTTCAAAGATTTTTTGAGGAGATTCTGGGAGAGTTTTACGCTAAAGAAAACTCTACTTGGTCCTGTTCAAGTCTTGGGAGAGTTTTGGGGCAATATAATAGCTCATAAACGCGTACATGGAGATCAGAGAGAGATATTCTCTCAACAGCGCAGAGAAGAAAAAGAAAAGAAAAAGTCGGATTCAGTAGAGATTTTTGGGGATTAAAAGACTATATAAGAGTTGGTTCAAGTCATATAAGGGTTAGAAACCCTTAGGAGAGAGTTTGGAGTCCAGGAGAGCCGAAACAAAGAAGTTACAGAGAATTGGTGGTGCTGCTGCTGCTGCCATTGAAGAACCTGAAGAACACGAAGAACAGACTCGCAGAGTCCGTCGTTCTTCAGCAGTCTTAATTTCAACACCCAACTGTCGTTGTTTTACAACAGCAGAGGCTTGTATCGTTTATTTTCAGCCTTTTCCACTTTGTAACAGTGACGCTGTAACATTTATACAGCGTTGGAAACTTCTTTTTACACCATTTTCATCAATAAAAACACATTATTAAGCCATGGATACATCTTATGATTATGTTTTTGGGATGAGGAGCTAAACTCATTAGCCAAGGCGACGGAGGAAGCCATTGTTCCACATTAATTGGTATAATTCTAATTCTACTATTTATTTGCAATATTATTATTTGATTATTTGCATGGGATTGAATTGAAATATTAGTTCTTATTGAATAGTTGTGAATTAATTTGATGAAGCATGCTGGGTTTTAAATACCTTTGATGTTTTATACTCTTTGATTACAACTATTACTTCAAGAATATATTTGAGGCAAATATTAGAATTACTTTTAAAGATAGAATTGCATGAATATTATTTAGAGTTTACTATTTATTTGGTCAATGGTGGAATCCTAGTCTTGGTATTTTTCTCCAAAACTTTGAATTATTTTATTTAGTTGCCTGTTTAATTTAAATCTATAAAAATTGTTTTCTTCACAAGTCTGAAAAGACCCAGTTTTTACCACTACTACAATCACTATTTGAAAAACCATCAGACGTCTACAAGCAAGGGTGCATACGGGTTTGCAAACGAATTTTCATGACCTGGGGCAGTATGCAAACGGGTACGCGTACTTAAATGCCTGGATTTTGATTTTAAATGATGGTGAGCATACCTAGTATGTGTACCATGTAGTCAAAACATCCCGAACTATTATTTTCAAACCTAAACATTTAAGAACCTTAAACACAGATCAAGTTAGGTAGAAATGAACGATAATAAAGGTACATGGAGCATTATAAGTTCTCTAAGAAAATAAATAAAAGCACAAATCTTGCTCAAGTTTATAGACATACCTTTTTAGATGAATCCAATTGAATTCTACAACCTTACCAAACATAATCTGTGTGCCCCAATTCTTGTGCTTCCCTCAACGTATACATAACTGGGCATTCCTTGGTGAGGATGCACTTACAACACACTCAAGTTGTGTTGAGGTGAAAAATGTCTTGCTCACCACAAGTGACTTTTGGATTATCATGAAAGAGATCGCTTTTAGAACCTTTCACATCCAAATTCATCTTTGCAAAGAATTTTTTTAAGTTCCAACATCATGGATACTGCCTTCTCCATAGTTATGGAATTTTCTGGGAGATCATTCCTTTTCAATCTCAAATCATCATTGACTTTCTTTGGCATCCACTTCTGAGTATGTTTAGGAACAACCAGAACCTTCTTCCCATTACTCTCTTCTAGAATTGTTGGAAGAGAATTGGATTGACTATTCTTTTGCAATTTAGTCTTTCTCCAATTGGGAGAATCGGATCTTGTCTTCATCTTTACGAAGTTATCCTTTTGATAACCACTACGATTGTGAAAAGGATTCGTATGACGTTTATAGACAAATCTAGGTTTATCACAACACTGATTCCTTTGCCTAAAGGTTGGACAATTACAACCTGTAACGTTAAGGGGATTAGTCTTAACATATGATCTTGGTTTCACAACTTCTTGTGATGCCCAAACAAGAACATCATGAAGTTTCTCATTCCTTATACGGAAACGAAATCTCCTTTCCAGGTGACCTTTATTTCCGCAATAGTGGCAAACATAAGGAATGTTCTTACCTCGATCCATGTGTGCTGACTTTGGAGGTTGATAAACTTTTCTCTTTTGAACCTTAATTGTAGGTGAAGGTGTTTCACTTTTTCCATCAGTGGAAACCTTTTGTTGAGAAGAATCACTAGCCTTGAAAATTTTTACCTTTTTACTAATACTTGGAGCATCTATTCCCTTATAGTCCAATCCTCGTGTATCACGATGATTTTTACTTGCTCCTAGCATAGTGGTTAATTTGCTTGAACTAGTATTGAACTTTTTCAAGTCATCTTCCAACATCTTGATTTTATCAAGAGAAGCAGCTAAATCAACCTCAAGGTGTTTTTCTCGAGTGAGATAAGCGCTTTCTCTGTCGTCAAAACTTGTTTTGCTGGGAGTTAATCCTTGCTTCATATCCGGCAAGTTTCTCTTCCAATAAACAACACTTTTGATAGAGATTATCACATTCAAGTGACTTCATACGTAGGTTTTCCTCGGAATCCTTGAGGATCGATTCATTATAACGATTCAAAACATAAACACCTGCATAACATCTTCTCAATTTCTTGTTTTCATGACAGAGAAGAGTCATAAGAGGAGTGACATGAGAAGTTGCCATCTTCTTATTTTCTAACGAATTCAAAACCTTCACATACTCAGAGACTTCGTCATCAACATCTCTATCAATATCTGAATCACCTTCATCAGAAAGTTCATCTAACTGTTCTTCTAGGTGTGTTTCCCAGACTTTAACAGGTTTTACATTAAGAGAATGTTTAGATACTGAACTAGATGTGACAGTCCTCTCCGGTGAATCCAAGCTTTGAAAATCATCTGGTAATTTATGAACATGTACGTTATTAGAGATAGACTCGTCCATAATCAGATCGCTCCAAACACAGACTTATAAGGTCTTTAAACGTGTTTGCCTGCTCTGATACCAATTGAAAAAGCGGGGGTACAACAACCACACCCAATATTTCTCTTAGAAATCTGTATGGACTAACTCCAATATAATTTCAAGAGAATCAACTAGACTCAATCTTAATAAAGTATATCAAGGAGTTATATCTCTCTTTCTCGATTCAATTCTTACTCAAGCAAATAGAAATCTGTGAGTCTAATTGAATACAAGAGAAATCACTTGAACGGTACCAAAGACCAGTGTTCAAGTATCAATCAATGTAAATCAATAACCAAAGGTTGGATATTCTAATTGATTGATTCAAACGCACAACCTGTGATATTTCAATTATATAACAAAATATAATGCGGAATAGAAATAATACAGACACCAAAATTTTGTTAACGAGGAAACCGCAAATGCAGAAAAACCCCGGGACCTAGTCCAGATTTAACACACATTGTATTAAGCCGTTACAGACACTAGCCTACTACAAACTAACTTCGGTATGGACTGTAGTTGAACGCCAATCAATCCCACACTGATCCAAGGTACAGTTGCGCTCCTTACGTCTATGATCCTAGCAGGATACTATGCACTTGATTCCCTTAGCTGATCTCACCCACAACTAAGAGTTGCTACGACCCAAAGTCGAAGACTTTTAGAAACAAATCTGTATCATACAAAAAAGTCTACGATAATAGATAAACCCGTCTCCCACAGAAATACCTACAAGTTTTGTTCCGTCTTTTGATAAATCAAGGTGAACATGAACCAACTGATAACCCGGACTTACATTCCCGAAGAATAGCCTAGTATTATCAATCACCTCACAATAATCTTAATCGACGCGGCGAAAGAAGATATTGTGGAATCACAAACGATGAGACAAAGATGTTTGTGACTACTTTTATATCTTTCCTATCGGAGATAACAATCTCAAGCCAATCGTTACGATTGTACTCAACACGATAGATTCAGCAAGATCAGATCACACAACTACAAGAAACTGGTATCGGTCTGGCTTCACAATCCCAATGAAGTCTTCAAGTCGTTAACCTACAGGGTCTCGAGAAGAAAACTAAGGTTAAAGTAGAATCAACTCTAGCCTATACAACTAGTATCACACAGGAGGTGTGGGAATTAGGTTTCTCAGTTGTTAGAGTTCTCCCTTATATAGTCTTTCAAATCAGGGTTTGCAATCAATGTTAGCTTAGTAACAACGCATTCAATATTCACCGTTAGATGAAAACATGATTAGATTCAAGCTAATATCTTTCAACCGTTGGATCGAAAACTTAGCTTGTTATACACAAATGAAATGCACAATTTTAGGTTTGTGTAACCGTACCCAAACATGTACATTTGTTGGTTCAACTGTAGTTAACCAAAAGGTTACCCATATGAGCACTTTCATATCAACCATATTCTTCTTCACCATAACTAGTTCAAATGACTCAAATGAACTAGTTAGAGAGTTTTTCAATTTTATAAATCTTATATAACTATAAAAGACATAACGGAAGCAAAAACGATTTGATTCACTCGAATCGATTCATGAACTTTATAGCCACGGTTTGCAAATTTCATTCCTTAGTTAATATAAAAATAAGTTCACAAATAATCGTCTTTAGATATAACCAACTCAAGTAGGCGGACTTAGTTCGCGGACTTAAGTTCCCTGAAGGAGTTCACAAACTCCAGCAGATATTCTCGGGATAATAACCTCCGCAAGTTCGCGGACTGGGTTCGCGGACTGAGTTCACAACTCTTGTTCCGGTTTTCCTGATCAACAAAGTACGCATACTTTGGTTCAAGGAATAAGGACTTATACATATATGTGTTTCCACACAATGCTTATATCCAACATTGGTTATATAATCTAAACTCTCATTTCAATCATTGAAACATTCTTAAAGGACGTTATATAGTTGTTATTCACAAACCATTTTTCGTCAAAGCCATTTTCAAAGTGATTGAAACATAACATGACTTTCGTCACTAGGTAAAGATGAACTTGGCCAAAGCGAAAGCTTGCTAACACATATTTTGAGAAATAGATAAGCGAGATAAACTCGACTCGAAATAGCAAATGTGTATAATCAAAGTCTATATAGCAAAACGACTTTTGTCTCAAGATAGGAGATAAAGTAGATAGACTTTTGAGTGATAGATAAGTTCAAGTCTCCATATACCTTTTAGTCGATGAAGTTCCACCAGTTCCTTGAGTAGTTATTCGTCTTGTATGATGATCGCCATGGAGTTCTTGAGCTCAACTATACTTTCTATCCTATTCCGAGACTTATCTATAGTAGACTAGAAATCAAGACTTATAGTTTTGATCACTAACATTGACAAACATGCTTGAGATACCAACGCATGCGAGTTCGACCGAGCAGTGCTCTAACAACCTGCCGACGTGAAAAAGTACGGAGAACGTCGGAGATCTGAGCATATATATTCTAGAGCTAAGGATCCAATTTAAGGTGGTGGTATTTTAATACATTCAACAAGTAGGTTCGCCGAATGAAATCCACTTAATTACAAATCACCGAAACCTTTTCAGCACAATTGGCTCTAGAATTGGCAAAAATCTCTGCAGTTAAGCGTGCTCGGGCCAGAGTGATCCAGGGATGGTTGACCGCCGCAGTGCCCACTGTAAACCCCACGCTGCAGGGTGATCATTGTGAATAAGCGGGGACAGTATCCTGGAGGGTTGGGTTATTACCAAACTTTATTAAGCCACTATAAAGACTAACCTACTACCAGACTTTGGACCAGAATATATTTGACCGAATATACTCTCTGAGTCATTCAGACGCAGTCGTTCTCCTTACGCCTCTTGGATCTCGCAAGACCCTAGTCACTTGATTCCCTTAGCTGATGATATTTACCGGCTTAGGAGTTTATCCATAGTCCTTCGTAAAGACTAATTCTACCTTGCCTCCAACATGACACCTATTTGATTTCCTTTGCATATACTTTAATCAAGGTAATGAAAATATATTTTCTTTGAGGTATCTCTAGGTAAAAAAGACATCATCAAACCTCAAACAAGTAAGGATGAATCTCTTCAAAAGGTTATATAGATGCCTAATTGATTCAACCTCAGATCTATCTAAATTAAATTAAGATCAAAATTTTGTGGAACTAACAAGGTCAGAGACAAAAAAAATCCTTGAAGTTTATATTAATTTTATTCCTTAATCAATATTTCATGAATGGCCGTATAATGGAAGAGGCGGACCTTTGTAATAGACAAGAACTACGGTATTCAAGATAAGATTCTGGATAACAAAGATCTATCAGGTAAAACATAGTTTAAGCGGGCTTCACGAATCCAAGTAAAGTCTTCACAGTCGTAACGTAATTATATTTCTCTAGGAAATCTAGGTTTATAAAAGAAAACTCTTGCAATAACAAGATACACATCATGCATGAATTGGGAAACTTAATTGTTGAGAGTCCCCTTCTCATAATGGTATATAGAGGCCTTAAAGTTCAAACAAATATTAATTGCAATTAAGAACCATGCACAAAGTAGCTCCCGAGTTAACCATATGGTTCGTAAACCATCGAGCAAATATTGGAGTTCAGTAACACACCCAAAATATGTGCAGTTCATGATTTGAAAAAATTAGTTTGTGAACTATAGATGTTGGAGTTATATGAAAACATGCTGAAAAGTGCACAATTCCCCAACTAGAGAAACTAGTTGGCGAACTCATGTACACAAATTGATGAGTTCCATGAACATGGTGAAATTACACAGTTCACGAACTCTTATACATTTTGGAGTTCAATAACATCAAGTTTTTTGCACAGTTCGCCAGCTACCATTTTCAGTTTCCAAACTCTAATATAACTTGATGTTTTTAGGATCTTCTATCGCAAACATAGTTTGTTGAATAATAAGAATTATTCTCAACCTCAAATGCGATAATTCTTATGAACATCCAATGCTTGAGTTCGTATTTCGAGATTAGTGAAGTACAAGCTTGAACCCGAAATTTCTTCTTTGTAACTCATCATATACTAAATCCACACGACATTATCTCATAAGATAGAGTGGTAGAAACAATAAATAAATATATATAGTCAGTCTTCGCATACCTTTGTTAATGAGGTTTCCTCCAATGTCTTGGTGATCTCCAGTCTTCAATCTTTAAGAGTATTCAGTGATTTCTGATAATCAACTACCTAAATTTAATCCGAGTTCTAGACTGAGTTTAGCAGAAAATAAATCAATTGAGAAATTCTCTAAAAGTTGGTAACAAGACTTGGTTCTTTTGAAACTCTTATTTATTCTACCTTTATATCTATCGAAGCAAAATACTCACTTTTTGGACATATGACTGTAAATGTACGTTTGTGTATACTCTAGGGGTATTGAGCCTCAAAAGGTATGTATACTATATAAAATGAGAAGAAAAAAAGACGAACTCAACGAGCTAAAAATCACTCAATTCCGTTGTATAACGAAGAAGTTATGAGTGAAATACTAAATCTTAACAAACGTGGCTAAAAGAGAACGTTGAATCATATTGATGATCTTGTGAGTTTGTTATCTAGTTTGATGCATGGCAAGCCTCTAATGCAGTATGAGATACATTAAGAGATAGAAGGAAAGAGTTACATTACTAGATGTTTAGGGATGTATGACATGTGCACACTCTGATGCAAGTGGGTAAGGTTGAGTACTTGTGGATGAAGATGATTCACTTAACCACAGCATTGCCTGTCAAGGCCAAGGAACTTGCAAGGCGCATATTGTGTGACACTGTCCATAGTTCATTCTCTTATCACATGTTGATCTTTGCTATTAGATAAAAATATGATAAAGTATACAATGGGTAACAATCCTGATCTCCGGTGAAAGGAGCAATACTATCTTTTGATATCCCACCTTTATGTCATTCATATCTGTAAAAATCTCAGTATGTTTCTCTTTCAATACTGGCTTATGTCACAGAAATTGTCTCTGTCTGGTAGTACTACAATTGAGCCTTCAGTCTAGGTAGACAAGATCCTGAGAATTATGTGCCTTTGGAAATAAAACAATGACAGAAATAATTTCTATCATGTCCCCTCTTATATTTCTTATATAGTATGTACCCTGCTCTCTTTCTCAGTTCTTGGTCTTTTATGCTCATGAATAAAAAATATATGTATTTCATGACTGTCTGGTTTTCTTATTATCTTGTTTAGTAAAAAATAACGAAAAGGGTGAAAACCAGAAGAATAAGAAGGCGAGATGCTCATTAAGAGAAAAAGAAAGAAGGGAAATAAGGGGTCATGGGGTAGTTCCCATAGTTGTTTGGCATATGTAGGCAGAGGTCTTGCGGGGATGAGATAACCTGCAGGCTGACTAGAAATGCTTCCAGGTGTATAGTGAGATAACCGAGTTAATAGAAAACATAATACTGGATTAATTGACTAGTCAATACAAAGATAATAGAACTTCATGGATCTTCTTCTCTTTGACTCATACTACTAGTAATCCTAAAAACAACACAATACTAGAAAGAGAATTACTGGAGTAACTAATTATAACCTTCTAGACTCATTTTATCATTCTTTAGTTATCTCATTCGTTCAGTTCTGATCGTCATCGTACCACTCCTTCTGACCAGGAAACCATTTGGGGAACTTAGGACTGAAATAAACTGAACGAACCCTTGAATTCAAAAGCTCAAGTATGGGTTCAAATTTCACACACCGGGGTGTCTTGTACTGATTAATCGAAGCACCCCGACTAATAGCATAATCCATAAGCTTATCAAAGGTTCCTGTTTCAACAATCTTTATCTCCAATGCCCCAATTGATTCGGAAACACGGCCTTGGCGATACACGCTGTTAAGAGATTCCTCAATGGTGAGGCAACAATTCTCAAACACTGTTGGAGGAATTGGCTTTGTGCCGTCATGGCGAAGCTCCCAGTAAAGCACATAATGTCCTGGAATGTTTGATGTGCTGGCATAACTCGTGTAGTCCATAAGAAATGCATCAAAGGGTATGAGATGGCTAATGGCATTCTTAACAGCATTTTGTAGCTCAACCTCGTCAGTTTTATCAGCATCAATGCACAAAACCACGTTTTTTCGGCATATAAAGTTGAATTGTGGAGCGTTGTTCTTAAACCCAGCTACCCTTAGAACATCTCCAACTCTATAACGATAAAGTCCTGCATAAACATTGAAAGTCGTCAAAACTTCTGGGTTTTTTTTTTTTAATAATAATGAACCATGAATTTTTACGCCTTTTTTTGACAAACTTATTGCTATTAATTTGTAAAATATAAACGCATTCTTTCTGGCTGGTTGATGAATTACCAGAAAAAAGAAAGAAAACAATGTTACCTGCATAAGTGGTGACAACCAGCTCATAGTCTTGACCAAGCTTAACATCGACAAGCTCAACCAGTTCTTGCTTTTCCTTCTCATTTACGGAATCGGGTAGGCCGCTGTTCTTCTGTACATGTAGGAATTCAAAATAACCCATGGTAGGAAGAATGGTATAAGATACTTCACTAGGTTTAGCTAAGGGGTTAAGATTCAAACCGAAAAAACATTCCGAAGAAGCATACATTGTGCAGACAAGTGGGAGACCATTACTGTAGTAATCAAGTGTGGGTATATACTGAGACATGGACCCAGTGACGATAACATCAATATACTTAGTATTTGGCCATAACCTTGAGATAATCCCTTGCCATGAATCTTTGCTACATTCAGTCTCGATCAAGTCTGCGAGTTTAGGATTAGGCACAAGCAATTTCGAAACCGCATTACGAACCGACTGGTCGGTAATTTGGACATCAATAGTTCCAGTACGAATGTCTTTGCAAAACAGGGTCCAATGTTTTTGTAAGAACCGAATAGCCCGAATAAAACCGGAAGCGAAAACTGCTCCCACTCGAAGAACTTGATTGTTTTGGATAAGCCCACAAAGTAATTGGGAATACATACTCTGGTAAGAATCTAGGCAAAGTATGGTTTCAGTAGGGCTAGTGTAGTTGTTGTATGGATCAAAAGGTCTTTCTTTGAAATATGAACTTTTGTAGTAACTTGTTAAAACTGGTCTTGCAGCTAATCCGCCGGGTGTTTTAGCTTCAGATTTTATGAACCAAAGATACATTCCCTTCCCTTTGTTCAAATCTGGAACATACTGATCCATCACTGGCATCAGAAGACCATATAACAACGATCTTCTTTCCAACTCTTCTTCTATTGTGGGCATCAACTTTCTCTCCCCTGCTGACGTTCCAGAACTACACAACAGCAAGAGAAAATTAACAGAAGCAAAATAAAAAGAATCCAATAAACAACTGAAGGAGAGAATTGTTGTACCTAGTAAGAAATTCTGAAATGGGGTTTGAACAGAGGATAGGTGAAGTATCACCGCTTGCAATACGGTTAATATCAGGTTGTAGATCTTCATAAGTAACAATAGGCATGGCATTCTTAAATGTTTCACGGTCTGCAGTAAGACCATCTAAACCATGGCGTTTCAAATACTCAACATGAGCATTTCTAGTCAGTATTTCAGAGAGAACTCTCTTCTGAATTTCATCAGCATTAGTTGTTACTTGTTCAATGAATTGAAGTGCTTTGATGTTTTTCTCATAACTTATTTCATCTTGCATGTTTGGTGCTTCAGGCATGGTAGGCATGGTGAAAGGAAGAATTGGAAATGATCAAAAAAAGAGAAGTGGAAGAGAAAAAACAGTGAGAGAAGCTGAGATATGGTTTGAGTGTGTGTTCATATGATGGGGTGAATGAGTTCATATTTATAGTAGAAGTGAAGCTGATTGTACTCCTTCGGCTTGGTTCAAGATAACTCTAAAAAAAATGGCACAAAAGTTTTACCTATATTATCGATCTACCTTCTCTAAGCCAAATAATGTTGTATTATATAGCATATAGGACCAAATCTTAACATGTAAGTATTTAACTGCTGAATTGATCATATTCTGTAATTTCTTTCTGTTTGAGACGGTCAGCTTCCTGTAAACTTGGTGCACAGAGAGAGTCAAAGAGTACGTGCCCTCTTGTACGGTGGATGTTAATCGAAAAACCGGCAACAATCGTTTTTGTGTATGCTGTAATCATTTTTTTATCTTTGAGGTTAAGGACTCGAGATTAAACACTACTAAATGTCGATGTATATACTTAAGTCAGCCAGTAAAGACCCGGTGAATGCTTGCAAAAGGTTCCAAAAAAAAAAAGGAGATCTTGTAACTTACAGACTTTAATGCCCTACACAAAATTGAGTAAAGCGAAGCTTTCGAGATGGACCCTACAAATATTACATTGATTAGCTGGGCCAGCCCAATAGTAGTGAAGCTTGCCGGAACTTCCCATTCCCAGTAGCTTTGCTTTAGTGATCGAGTAATGTCATATAATAAGGTAACTTGTTTTGTCGGAATAAGTTATAATGACTGGGCCTCCTAAACCCGTTAGTTGTAGAAGCAAGTGAACCTCCTCCCCTTTTGTGCACACCATTTGATGCAGAAGATTATGCGGATATACGACTTGACTATACTTCAGGCCTTCACGTATGAAATGGGACTTTAGAGACACATTAGCTAGTTCATACCTCTGTCTTCCCCTCTATCGACGGATCAGCTGTTTACACATCTATTTCTGAGGATAAAGTTTGTAGTTTTACCAGTAGCTAATCTTTGGGTTGAGGGACGTCGTATCGGGTTTTTTTATTGTATATGATATTAGTTATACATAGGGGGTCTTGGGTACAAATTTCCAAGCCTAGGATAGAGATTATGAACAGAATATCCGGAAATGGCTCGTGGGGACAATAAAGTTGGACCTTTTGTTTGGCCTAATTTGGAACATTGATATCAATAATTCATGTGACGCGATAGTAAAAGAAAAAAGTAAATACCCCAACTTACTTATTTGTGATGAACATATTAAAAATTATTTGTGGATCGGGAAATGAAAACTCCTCCGAACCTACTTTTCGTATGGGATGTTTTTTTTAGTGGGTTTCATAACTTTCGTGTCTAAAATATCTTATCCCAAAATTATAATTCTTTAGATTAGAGTTATTCATATCTGGAAACCAAAAGAAGGTTAGCTAAAGTCATCCCAAATGATAGAGAACCGATAAGGTCCAAATAAAGAATCAATTAAGCCAATTTATGTGGGTCCACAGTTTTTGTTTTTCCAGCTTTCAAAAGTTAGTGCTGAGTAATTTTAAAAGCAGGTTTAGAATGAAATTACTTTTATCCAAGAGCATTTTGAAAAAGATTTACCAAACATAATTTTTGCTACAATTTTGTTACAAAATACTTTTGATAGAAAATAAAATAAAATAATCCCAAACAGGCTTAAAACAATTAAATAAGTTCGTGTTTATTTTTTAAGATAAAATTTACTTATTAGTTAGTTATGAATTTTAAAAATTTTAAATGTTGTGGGCAGTGTGTACATAAGATAAGGATTTCTCATTTATCTTTGCCTAACTATTCTTGTAATCATTGATGAAATTAGATTTTTTGGGTAGAAAACCTAAGATGATATTTGGATATTAGCAGTAGAAATCAGAAGCAGAAACAAACTGAGCAAAGATTGTTTGCTTTTAGGTTTTGTTTCGATATTTTAAGAAATACAATTCCTTAAAATAATACAAACATTTTATAAATCTTTTATTACGACTTCAACTTATGCATTATGCAAAGTTTGAAATTGCGATTTTTTGGCTTTTCTGGTTTGCCTTATTCTTTTGGTGAACTAAGTTATTCAATTTATTCCTGAAGAGTTCAACAATTTTTCTAAATGATGAGTCTGAACTCTGAATTGACGTGGTGGTAAACATTTGATTCAAAATTCACGGATTTGATTCGGACCAACACTAAACTATTTTTTAGTGGATTGGATGCGAATGAAATTTTCAAAATCCAACGATTAAAGATTAGGCCAGATTAAACATATTTCAGTAGAGAGTTTGCTGACTACTATACGTAGTTTCACACGAAATGTCATATATGTAACCATCTTTTAATTGATTTTATTTTTATTAATTTATTTTATAATCATTAAATGCATTGGTTAAAGGGTTAGTTGGTTGTACCAATTTGAGCTAGACACACTGCATAAGAATCGCTGTTTCAATGTCTCATTCCATGGTTAGTTTAGAAAACACTTTACTGTGGTCCCTTTTATACAGAGAGAGGGGTGGAGGTAAAATCCATGAAGGAATCAAAGATCATCTGGTAGATGGATAAAAAGTTTTCCGTAAGTCGCAAAAAGTAGCTATATATTTTTACAAATGCAAATTATTCACTTCTGCCAGCTGTTACCGTCATCTCTACCACTGTCAATCGGTTTATGCCTTTTATGGCAAGGCAAACCCAGATCCAACAATATTATTCTATGGAAATTACACTCTTATGCAGTCCTATGATTTTCTTAAATCCGAGCTGCATATGAGCTGGAGTCTCACGGATTTGTGCCTAAGGTCGTTTATCTATATATACAGGATCAAGGAGATATTTGTGCGCTGCTAGAATTGACTGTCGAACATGGATATCTTTGCCAAATAGATTTGGTATCTCATAAAATAGGATTTTCTAGACAAACGGTCTTACAAATAACCGTCTTCACTAACCAGACTCTAAAATAGGAATGGAGAGCACCGGTGAATGGTGAGTTTCTCGTAAAAACGGGTCTACCAGAGAAAACTGGCTATGTCAAGAATCTTCGAGACCTACCCCATCTCGAGTAGTCTTAGATAGCCACATCAAGACAATCACGATTGATGGACTTTTACAACCCAATGAAATAATTGTACTGTCTCTAATCAGCAAATGCAAGTTCGTATTGTCTTTGATCAGCAAATGCAAGTATGTATTGTCAACAATCATAGACAGTTCATGTTGATAAGAAATGGATGTGTGCTTCAATAGGAATGAAATCAAACCAGACCAACTTTCTCAATGGAATAGTAATGTAGTAGTAGTACATAACAGGTACAACAAGTGAATGGACCCCCGCAATGTTATCCTCATGCGAGAGCGAGAGGATGAGCCGATGAGGATAATTTTAACTTAATAAAAAAAATAAAAAAGAATAAATATTATCCTCGTGGGTTCTCATATTATCTCTTGTGAAGCTTTAAACAGGTGTATTTCTCCTGAACTACGCCCCTACTGCCACATCCTTAATTAAATAAGCCATCTCTAATTATTAATACTCGATTATATATATATATATAATAGGGCAGGATCTCTTCATACTTCTATTTTAAAATATCTTACACATTGATCATTCTTTTTTTTTTGAATAAAAATCAACGAAAACGGATTTGAAACTAATATTTTGGGGATATATTCTTATTACAAAGGTCTACGTTATCCCCAAAAATGAGCGCATTCTGAAACGTATGACAACACCATCTATTAAGTTGAAAATGAATCCTTGAGAATTAAAAGATTTTTAGCCATTGAAATTAAGACCGGTAAACTATGAGGTTTAACATTTTGGAACGCACTCATTTTTGTTAGACATGTAAAGCTTTGTAAGGGGAACATATCCCCAAAATATTAGCTTCAAATTTGTTGTCGTTTGGTTTTTATTCACACAAATAACGTACCACGTGTGAGATAGTGTGAGAATAAAAGGGTAAACGGATCCTTTCTGTTAAATAAAATATTTAGTTGGTCCGGAGTCGGGTACAATATGCTGAAATTATAAGATAATTCATTTGTGATCACCCTTATAGATCCCACGTGAAATTTAACTCGATTGCTCAATAGTTTGTTTTTTTCCATAATCAAACCATTAGTATTTCATTCCATTTAAGAAACGTTTACATGATGGCTTTTAAGAAAAAAAATACGTACATCATACACGCGAAACAAATACAATAAAAGGTACAGAACGCGAATAAATCGCGAAAAGAAAGAGCGATCCATAAGGGTGGCACCCAAATCTTGTATGTAGAGAGATTGGAGAAGGAATGGTATTCGAAATCATAACTGGACCATTTTGATTGATATTCTTCTTGAAAAGATATACTCCTACGAAAGAAGTGTGATTTGACCAAAAACTCATGCTTAGCAAGAAACACGGAAACCCTAGATATATTATTCTGCTGAAGAAGAACTTGATCTTGCCTCCATCAAATTGCCGATGTACTTATATTCAAAAAACCAAATCACGAACAAATCTATAGAAAAAAACACTATCAAAGTACAGATAAAATCGCCCTAATAGCGAGGAAAAGAATCATCCTAATAGCGAAGAAAAAGAAATCGTTCTATTAGCGAATAAAATTAATTAAAAACAACAAAATAGCTCCTAAAAACAAATAATCTTTGCTCAAATCTAGACCCAAAAGAACTAGATGTGAACAAAAGAGAAAGAAGACAATGAGTTTTTTCTAGGTTTTTGAGAAGGGACGAGAAAAGAGAGAGAAGAAAAAATTGTTCAATAATATTATGTTCAGTGAAAAATGATTGATTTTTTTTTTTGTACAGAGAAAGGAAAGGAAAAGTAAAAAAGTGGACCATTAGAAGGTCACGATGCCAACAGTGGAAACAATGTTTCCAGGAATTTGATTTGAGTTCACTTAGATTGGACGTTGTTTGATAGTGGCAGCAAGAGAGCGAGCAGTGTTGTTTGCGCTTTTAAGTGTGAAGTTAAACTCCACCTCGTTGACTGACCTGCCTCGTGCCTTGATGTTGTCAATGAATCTCTAAATTTTCCAGGGGAAGAGTGTGTTTCCTCTCGTAAGACTTTCACCATCACTTGACAGTCCCCTTCTTCTATGATAACATCATCCAATCCAAGCCATATAACAAGTTCTACAGCGAGTAAGAAACCGTCTGCTTCAGCCACTACTGGTTTGTCAGACAATCCCAATCTTGTGCTAGCTCCACATCATATCCCCTCATGATTACGCTCAATGGCAGCAGCAACGCTCATCAATATTCTTTTTTACTGTTGAAATCAATATTATATTGAATTTCATCTATAAGCTAATACTTTTAACAATGAAACACAAGTGGGATATATAGAAGAGTGCTTTGAAAATTAAATATTTTATTCAAAAAATAATTACTTGATAATAAATTTATCTATATGTTAATATAATATTAATTTATAATTTATAATTTATTGGTTAATTAATATTTCCGCGTAACTAATAAATTTTGTTGGTTCCGACAACATTAATTTATAGAGTTTCTACTGTATTGAGACTACACCTTAATGACCGATGGTTAAAATAGTTTTGATTGGTGGTTTTGCTAGACTAGGTTTTTGAAATAATTGATGGTTTCACACCTGCAAAACAATGATTAAACACAAAATAAGGTGATAATTGAGTTATGATGAGATCGATCTTCTAAGATGTTTGTGGCCATGCTCTAAATTTTTGTGCAAGCTGTTCTTTCTTTGACACGATGTCTCCATGATAAAATAATCGATAAAAACTCTCTTCAACTCTCACGCACACGGTGAGAAATTGAACACTTATACTCTTTCTAATCATGCTCAGATGTGAAATCAGGGAGACTCTAAGAGCCTGTTTGGTATAGTTTTCAAAAACAGTTTTCTGTTTTTAAAAACAAAGAAAACATAAAACAAGAGACAACGTGTTTCGTAGGGATATTTTCAGAAAATGTTTTCTATATGTTTTCTGTTTTTGAAAAAGAATATGAAAACAACCAATTATTGTTTTCTGAGTTTCTTTTTCTTTTTTTCTTTTTTTTTGTTCCTTCTTCTTCTTTTCAAAACAAAGTAAGAGATCGGGGGAATGACTGCAAGTGAGTCATGGCCAGTATCACTATCTCTTAGACGAGTCTTTACATTTGATATGATTTAGTTGATTTTTCTTGGTTTTCAAAAACAGTTTTTATCCTGCCAAACAATTTTTATAAAATGAAAATAAAAAAAAGGTATGTTTTTAAAACAGTGGAAAACTATTTTTAAAAACTATTTTAAAAATTGTACCGAACATGCTCTAAGGTTTCCAGAAAAGAAAACTCAATTTTCTTCCTTAATGGAGAGAGAAGATCATCATCTATGTGATGATATGATGTTGTTAGATCTAACACTCCAAAACCTTGATTGAAAGACCCACTTCTTCTAGACGTAAAACAATTATATCTTTTGCACCGCGGATCAAAACCTAAGCTTCTGATCACCTTTTCAGCTTCCAAAATCATACCTTAAAGGGTATCTTTCGATTAGGATATCAAAAAACAAATATAAAAAGGGTATCAAGAATTGTAAAAAAAGTTTGATCGAACATCTTGTTCTACCTAAGGTTACAACGCCATTAACCACTGATAGCATTTAAACAAAGCTTCTTTCCTAATGGCCAGTTGATATAGGTTTCTTTTGTTTTTTTATTCAATTTTATTGATGCTATCATAAGAGTTCGAGAATCTGGTGTAGTCTTCTTGAAACCGAGTATCATTTACCTCCAAAACTGGACTCCAGAATTTAACCCAAACACTCCAAGATATTCTAGGGCATTCGTCTTGAGTACTAACGTATCAAAACACGTTTCGAAAGTATAAGTGATATCGGAATACCTTTACAATTCGAAAGTGCAAAAATCAAGAAATCCTATGGCCCTTTTGCAAGAGTCTATGTTGAAGTAGACTTATCAAGGCACCTTTTTGATAAGGTCTTTGTTGAGAGATATGGCTTATCATTCATGACATATTTCACATATGAGAAATTACCTGCATTCTGCTCACATTGCAAAACCATTGTGCATGACCTCGGTGAGTGCAAGCGCAAGAGCTCAATAATGAATTAATAAATAAGCAAAAACTAAAGATAATTATACACAATATGTCGCGAAGAATCCTGATCCCATACAATCTGTATTCAATGATAACGTTACTTATAAAGGTGATACTTCGAATAGTTTCGACCCCACTACTGGAGCATAAGAATGATGATACTTCTGACACTTATAATGAATAGATCCCCGATCAAGTACTCATTGAGGAAAACTATATTTTTTATGATAATACTAGATGCCAACCCCGTAGAGGGTGAAGTGAATAAGATTTCTTCATATGCTAGTATTTTGAACGGGACTCTCTGGTTAGATTGGTCTAAGGAGGAAGATCACCTTTATCCACAAAAAGCTAAAAACAGATAATGGATCGCCTTTCAGAAGTTAATAATGTCTGCTGAAGACGAGGGTACCCAAATATACCTCAATCTAAAAATTTTGCACCTATAAGTCCTTTCTCCGAAAGTGATTGTCTATGGACTGAGTCGTGGCAGTACAACTAATCGGTTCACACTTTGTATGATCGTCTATGGATACGAGATCGAGACAATACAACAACAAATTATATTTACTTGATAAATGGTTCGGACTTAACCAAACACAATAGGATTACTATCAATTAAATAGGAATTAACGTTTGTGTTTTTTACTTCTAATTATAATAAAAACAATTATAATTGCGGAAATAGAAAAGTAAAAGACGCAGCAAGATTTTGTTAACGAGGAAACCGAAAATGCAGAAAAACCCAGGGACCTTGTCCAGGATTGAATACTCTCAGGATTAAGCCGTTATACAAAATCAAACCAACTTCGTATTGTTGAGACCAAGCAACTAAACCTATAGTTCACCTAGTTCCCACGCCTCCAACTTATAATAAGTCACGTACTTGGAACAATTTCTTTGGTTCGTATTCCAAACAGTAAAGGAACAACAAATCTGTTTGGTAACAACTCTTTTCAACCAAGTGATGTGAGTTCGATAAAAGGCTCTTCCGTTTATCCCAATAAACACCTTTTTCAGGTCCTTAGATGTATCTAATAACAACTACCAAAGTAATTGTCAAGATTTTGCAATCAATACTTTGAATCACAAAGAATTGTATTGATGTCGATCTACTCAACTAATCAATCCAATCTACCACAAGGATAAACCGATTATAGTTGGATCCTCTTTAACCGAAACAAGTATTGTGCACACCAAAGATTATGAACCCAAATCAGAAATCTTATTCGTCTTCAAATCTTCTTAGATCTTCAATAAATACCTGCACACAATCAACTTGAATCTCTTGTGATCAATCAGACACAGAACGAAGTCTGTTAACAATGGATTATCACAAGACGTCTTAGATCTACAAATAGTCTAAAGATCCACGTCGAAACTTCGATTTAGTTTGAGTGAATCTTATATCAGAAGAGAAGATTTTCAAGCATAAAAAAACTAGGTGCAATCAAAGTTCAACAACCGTTGGTCAATCAAATCAATCGAAAACTAATAATAAACCGCAATTTTCTAGTTTCCCACCAACGGTACTAATAGAGCTTCTCAATCCCAAAGAAGTTTTTAAACTAAGCGGCCGTAAGAGATTTCGCCTAATTAGGTTACTTTCCTCTCCGAATAGGCGGCTCCACCATTAACAACACAACTAAGTAGTTTTGCTGGCTATGAGGATTAGTTTGCTCAAAATGCAAACTTTGATATTTATAGACCAAGGAAGTTTGGACACCAAGGAATTTTCAAAACCGAAAATATTTTCAAGATATGCAATATATTTCCAAATTCGGTTTCTTAATTCATGGAAATGCTTTGTCCAAACATTGACCGAAAATCTCTTAGAAAATCTCCAACTAGTAAATGCACATTACT
Organism: Papaver somniferum; assembly: GCF_003573695.1. Taxonomy (NCBI): domain Eukaryota; kingdom Viridiplantae; phylum Streptophyta; class Magnoliopsida; order Ranunculales; family Papaveraceae; genus Papaver; species Papaver somniferum. Next base: position 64,540,707 of record NC_039363.1, on the reverse strand, counting down.
GATTTTTATTTTCCTAAAATAAAATTAAAAACCTTAATTAAAACATTCTCAATTTATTTTCGATCCGAGATTTTCCTTTAGCTAATAAGGAATATCTTTGAACAATAAAAGATAAGCGTTACTGCACATGTTCAAAGTATGTCGACATCTTTACTTTGTAAGTCCTCTTTCATACTTACAATCTTGAAACCGATTTGCCACACTTTCAAACAAGTTTAGAATTGGTTCATTTGAATTTCAAGAACTATGTGATTGATTAAGAATACTCAATCACCAAACATGGGTTTCACGGTTTTACCAAAACAAGTTTCGGTTCACCTCCATGTGGGTACTGGAATTAGTCACACTAGCTTTCCAAAATTCGGTTGACTAGGTACTAGGATCGGTTCCCACATATATATGGTATCTAAGTTGTATTTGTTGCATACATGTCCATAGGATCGGTTCCCAATATCTAAAAACGTGTTGCAAATGTTCATAGAATCGGTTCCCAATATCTAGATACTTGCTGCACCCCATACAAGGATCGATTCCCCTCTTGTGATTAATTGCACCTCTTACTAGGATCGGTTCCCCTTTGCCTAGAGTTGGTCATACAAATTACAACAAATCGATCATACCATCTCAGGTGATTACTTAAGATCGGTTTCACTAATAAAAGTCATACAATACAAAAGTCAGGCCTTGTGAATAGTTTTACCAAGAACATAAGCAAGTCATGGGCGGTTATACTAATCACACATATTGGTAGTTCAAAAGATATGCAATGAATAAAAATACCAATAATCCCAGCGATTTCCCTTTCGATTCAAGAAACAAGTTCATGAATTTATTTCCTTTAAACGAATGTACAACATTGTTTCCTAGGATGAAATCTTCACCTCATACCCATACATAATCACAATAGCATTCAAACGGTTATGCCGATGTCTTACATACGAAGTTCAAAGGATAAACATTATACTTCATATTGTATTCCTTAATACTACGTCTAACTAGGGTATAATCATTCATGCTTCGCAGTTATGTTTTCAATATATACAACTTGAAAGATACGTCAGGGAATGAAACAGTTCAAGTCAAATATCACTAAACTCAAGTAGAAGGATGATGTTGTCGTTGTAGCTCCTTAGTTCTTCACTTCTTCAAGTCTTCACGTAATACTTGTATTGTCTCATATCCTAATACTTTCAAGCTAACCTATACGAAGTTGACTCTAGTACATAATCAAACGACTCTTTAAATGAGTTTTGGCTCACTAAAATATGACAACCGAACTTGAAATACCAACGCTTGGTGGGTTCAACCGAGCTATGCTCTAACAATCTCCCCCTTTGTCAAATTTAGTGACAAAACTCTTACATTATATGGATAAAAAAATTACAAAAATTCATTACACATATGCTTGATTCCCGAATTAAACAACACAATAACCTGTATACATTCAATCCATAAATACCGTTGTTGACATTATAATAACAAAGCTAATACTCCCATTAAAGGTAAGATAGGTAGATTTTCAATCCACACGTCTTTGTTATTCCTTTGTAGTCCATATAACTACAAGTATCATATGATATGCTACTCCCCCTTAGTCTATGCTTTACTCTTTCGTTAGATATAACGTTTAAGCACCAATGTCCTTTCCCTTAGTGATACCAATTAATATAAATCAATACCAGTATCACGTGTTTACTCCATATATTTATCCCCTTTTTCGCCACAAAATGACAAAGATACGAGCAAATAAAGGACAAATCGAAAGGATCTTACAAATCTTACAAGACTTGCAACCTATAGAGTTAATCACGATGATTCCACATACTATTTTTGATAACCAATCAAAGTAATTTTGTTTTGATATGTTACCAAGGAAAAAAATTTCCGAAGCAATTTTCCCTAATGGTTTAGAAAACCAAAATATCTACTAAGCACCAATGTCCTTTGCTAAACCGATTGTACAAATACAATCGCTTGTTCGATAAAACCAAAATAAAGATAAATCTATTTTTCTCATCAGGTTCTAATTATCCATATAACTTAGACCTCTCACTTTTAAACAAGACAACTACTAGGTTAATTAACTAGCATTTCTTGTTAAGGCATTCAATTATACTTGAAACGAAACCCCCACTTTGATAAGTCTAACTAAGATCAGAATTAACTTAGTTTCTCTTATACGGAATCGAATTGGACTAAACAATTCATCCCGAAAACCTTTTCTTTTGTTAAGCCATACACAATTCATACAAACCAAATAAATCAACTTGTATAATTATTTACCTCAACCGGAAGCAATTGAAACAACATAGACACTAAAGCACCACAATTGCACCGAAATTTTATAATCCTAAACGATTGATACCAAACAATAAAGCAAGATAACAATAGTTTTTCTTAACCGGAAATAATTGAATCGCGCACACAATAATAGAATAAAACATCAATTGTATCGAAATTTTGTTAAGCAAAAGCAATAATCATATGTAATAAAATCAGGCTTTTCTTAAACAGGAAAATGATTAACTAACAAAGTCGATACCTCAAATTTCGCATCCTCTTTTCCAATATGTTTGCATATTCTTCCAGGGGGAATTGATACTGAAATATCATTATGTTGTCATCCTTATGCAAAACAAAAGAATAACAACAACCAACATTTACCAGAGAAAGGTTGAAAACCGGTTTTAACTATTGCAAGTAAAAGTTGAAAACCCCGAAACACATATGCTTTTATGCTAAACCAACCGATTCAACATATTGTGAATTTTTCACATATTGTTTCAATCAGAACCCCTCATGATCCTTTGACAAGACCAGAACTTAATCCTGCTAAACCAAAAAGTCACCCAAACCATAAGGGTTCACAAAATATGAGATCGAATATCAAGGTTAGAAAACCGAAATCAAACATCCCATACAATAAATAGCAATAAGATAAAGCATTCAAGCACAGTCTATGTAATTTTAAAAAAAAACTATCACAAGAAAAATTATAAACCAATAATTTTATTCATAAATAAGATAGTTTTATTCATAATAGACCTCATACAATCATTGAAGGAAAACAAAAAATTGATGTCTATTTTTCCTGGATTAAGTATTACAGCATATAACTTAATATCTAGTGGTGCTCTTGTTGTTCACTAAGGTTTCTTCAGTGTTCAAACTTTTGAAGCATGTCTCAAGAGACTTGTCTACAACCACTTTCTATTTTTCTATATCTCTAATTTGAAGTTTCAAATCTCCAAGTTCACCTTTCATCTCTCTTATTTTATCTTTTAGTTCACCTCGATTTTAAACCAAAGTAAAGAGATTTCCTACGAGTTATTAAAACCCATACATAACTTCACGTATACCATCTGTGCAAAACCGCTTGTTAAGATCTGAATCATTGAGAACAAAAAGACATGACTTTTCTTGAGATTGATTAGAGTTAGGATCAGAACCGATTCTTGAGACAATCTTCTTGATCCTTCGTTTTGAGACAAAACCTTGACAATTTCTCACGTTTCGTGCTTCCCTTTTATTACTCCTTGTAACACTGCGAGTTAGATGAGACATACTTTCAAAAAGTATTACTAAGGAAGGTAATATAACTAAGAGAATATTCTTCTTATTTTGATAAGAATATATGTATATCTAGTTTTTAGAACAACATGGTTTCCGAAACATCACGACATATTTTCGAACTTCTCTTTTTATTGAAAGGAAGATATTCTCTAAATAACTCTTATTACTGAAAATAGAAGCTACCATGAACCGTGCCCTTGATTTTATGTGCTTTTCCCATCCAATAAATATGAGCACGGAAGAGGATGTGAGTGCATGGCATTGATACAACTAAGTTGTATCGGGGTAAGCTTTTTCTAGCTTACAACGAGCATCATAAAAATAGTTCATATTTCTCCTTGGGAATTTCTGCCCAAAATATTTTCTCCCAGAATAATGATCTTTTCTAACTCTAGAGACATGATCATGTGAAGAAGATATACTGATGTGAGAATTTTTAAGGATAGATAAATCTCTCTTAATTCTATCAATGAGATTTTCATAAGATTTTCTCATCCTAAGGATTTCCTTAGGGTGCACATCAGCATGATTATCTAAAACAATTATGGGAAATTCCTGATTCTTTTCTTTGACAGAGATTCTCTCTTTCCCTTTCTTCTGGAGTCGTTCTTCGTCAAAACATGAATGGTTTCGATACGAGAAGGAACCTTTTTTCAGAAGCGATTATCAACTCTTTCCTCTGATTCTTTTGAGTTGATCTTATCAGGTAGTAGTATAATCTGTCTTTCTACTGAGGAATGGTCTTTCAGTTTTTTAAGACAAGAAACTTCTTTCAATATTTTTACCACCGTATTTTGAAGAAGTATAAGTTTCCTGTCAAGTGACTGAAAGTTGTTGATACATGTATATCTTCCTCTCTCCGGGAACTAATGATCCTCAAGACCTATTGAGGATAGAAATGTAATTTGGGAAGGAATACCGATTTTTAGGCAGTATTCTTAGATAAGGAAATATTCCTAAACAAGGTATTATTCATAAATAAGGAAATATACCTAGAAAAGAAATACTTCATAGACAAGGTAATATACCTAGATAAGGAAATATACCTAGAAAGGGTATTATTCCTAAATAAGGAAATAGATTCCTAGAAGGTTTTGGGAAACTGTTAGAACTATAAATAGAGATGTTTAGCTCATAGCTAAGACATCTAGAGTGTTGTTTGTGATACAAACTCACCTAAATCAAAGAAAGGAGGTTTGTGAGAAAAATCACCTAGACATAAGTTTGTGAGGCAATTAATTATTATAAAAGAAAGCTTAGCAACAATTTAAGGTTTGATCAACTGTTTAGAGAGATTGTGAGCGTAACAAAGAAAGAATTGTAATAGTTTTCTTGTTCATAATCTAGAGAAGATATTTTCTTCGAATCTGGTTTCTAGTGTGTTATGTTTTCTAGTTTTGGTCTATTATTATTCTGAATTCCGCCTCTGTAATAATAGTCACCAAGGTACAAAGATCAATACGTATCAAGTTGGTATCAGAGCAAGGTTCGTTCTTTTAGGGAAGATTCTTGTGGTTTATGGTTTTCACTAGGTCTCTCTACGTAAAACTTGGTGAGATGCTCGAGAAGCTAGAAGACGTTAGAAAAATAAGGGAATCAAAGATGGGAAAGTCAGTTGATGATCCTAATCATAGCGAACCATAAACTATGGAAGAAAAGGTTGATGAGATACAAACAGACATGCAGTGGGTTCAAGTTACCCTCAAGGAATCGAATAAAGGTATTCATTCTCATACACCCAAGCGGAAGGCGAAGAAAAAAACTACGTCTCCATCTGGTGTTTTTGAAGAAGGAGAAGAAGAACCGCTAAAAGAAGATTACATCATGGAACTAAGAGTGACTAATACAAGACGAAGAGATATGGAAGCCTTTCAAATTAGACGTCAAGGTCCAGTTTCCAGCAAAGAGAGATGGTTCAACAAGTTGAAAGGAACCCTCGAGTTCCCTAACCTCCAAATCTGACTTTCACGGGAGTTCAAGTTCTTGAGTGGGGGCGCATGATACATGTGTATCTTCTTCTCTCCGGTAACTAATGATCCTCAAGACCGATTGAGGATAGAAATGTAATTTGGGAAGGAATACTGATTTTTAGGCAGTATTCTTAGATAAGGACATATTCCTAAACAAGGTATTATTCATAAATAAGGAAATATACCTAGATAAGGAAATATACCTAGAAAGGGTATTATTCCTAAATAAGGAAATAGATTCCTAGAAGGTTTTGGGAAACCGTTAAAGCTATAAATAGAGATGTTTATCTCATAGCTAAGACATCTAGAGTGTGGTTTGTGATACAGACTCACCTAGATCAAAGAAAGGAGGTTTGTGAGACAAATCACCTAGACATAAGTTTGTGAGGCAATTAATTATTGTAAAAGCAAGCTTAGAAAACAGTTTAAGGTTTGATCAACTTTTTAGAGAGATTGTGAGCGTAACAAACAGAGAATTCTAATAGTTTTCTTGTTCATAATCTAGAGAAGATATTTTCTTCGAATCTGGTTTCTAGTGTGTTCTGTTTTCTAATTTTCGTCTATTATTATTATTCTGAATTCCGCCTCTGTAATAATAGTCACCAAGGTACAAAGATCAATACGTATCAGTTGTATTCCTTAAGATTACTTACACAGAATCGGTTCAAAGTTTCCTTTGGACAAGATTTCGTTTGATCATCAGTAGATGTAGAAGATGGTTTCTTATCCTCTTCTGACTTGATGTAGTTAGGAAAACTACAATCATCTTGATCTGTTTCAGATGTGACTAAACCGACTTTATCACAATCTGTAAAAGTCAAGCAAGGAATTTTAGTTTCCTCAACATCAGAATAAATCACAACAATATCATTAGTCAGAGTCATTGGACGTTTCTCTTTATCTTGAGTAAGAAATTTACCAAGAGCTTCTAATTTGACAGTGAGATCCATGTTCTCTTTGGCCAGACTATTCAGTTGAATGTCTTTATCTCTGATCTCCTGTTTAAGAAAATTTGACTCTGTCTTTAATAACAACACTTTAGAATACAGAGATTTTATAGACTTTGGGAGTTTTACCAACTCTTAATCAGCATCCTCTTTTCCATCAGAGAACGGCATAGATGTTTTTGCAACTCCTGGATCATGAGTTAACGAAGTGGTGACATATTCGACTTTTGAGTATTCATACTCTTGCATAACGTTAACTGAATCAGACATAGATTCAATTTCTTATAGGTTGGATCGCACCAAACACAGATTGTTAGATCTTTTCGTGTTTGTATCCTCTGATACCATTGGAAAGATGAAGGTACCCAAATATACCTCAATCTAAAACTTTTCCACCTATAAGTCCTTTCTCCTAAAGTGATTGTCTATGGACTGAGTCGAGACAATACAACTAATCGGTTCACACTTCGTGTGATCGTCTATGGATACGAGATCGAGACAATACAACAACGAAGTATGTTTACTTAATAAATGGTTCGGACTAAACCAAACACAATAGGATTACTATCAAGTAAATAGGAATTAACGTTTTTGTATTTTACTTCTAATTATAATAAAAACAATTATAATTGCGGAAATAAAAAAGTAAAAGACACAGAAAGATTTTGTTAACGAGGAAACCGCAAATGCAGAAAAACCGCGGGACCTTGTCCAGAATTGAATACTCTCAGGGTTAAGCCGTTATACAAAATCAAACCAACTTCGTATAGTTAAGACCAAGAAACTAAACCTATAGTTCACCTAGTTCCGCCTGTATTCCCACGCCTCCAACTTGTAATAAGTTCCGCACTTGGAACAATTCCTTTGGTTCGTATTCCAAACAGTAAAGGAACAACAAATCTGTTTGGTAACAACTCTTTTCAACCAAGTGATGTGAGTTCGGCAAAAGGCTCTTCCGTTTGTCCCAATAAACTCATTTATCAGGTTCTTAGATCTATCTAATAACAACTACCAAAGTAATTGTCAAGATTTTACAATCAATACTTTGAATCACAAACAATTGTATTGATGCCGATCTACTCAACTAATCAATCCAATCTACCACAAGGATAAAACGATTATAGTTGGATCCTCTTTAACTGAAACAAGTATTATGCACACCAAAGATTATGAACCCAAATCAGATATCTTCTCCGTCTTCAAATCTTCTTAGATCTTTAATAAACACCTACACACAATCAACTTGAATCTTTTGTGATCAATTACACACAAAATGGAGTTTGTTAACAATGGATTATCACAAGACATCTTTAGATCTACAAACAGTCTAAAGATCCCCGTCGAAACTTCGATCTAGTTTGAGTGAATCTTATATCAGAAGAGAAGATTCTCAAGCATATAAAAACTAGGTGCAATCAAAGTTCAACAACCGTTAGTCAATCAAATCAATCAAAAACTAATTATAAGCTGCAATTATCTAGTTTCCTACCAACGGTACTAATAGAGCTTCTCAATCCCAAAGAAGTCTTTAAACTGAGCGGCTGTAAGATATTTCGCCTAATTGGTTACTTTCCTCTCTGAATAGGCGGCTCCACCAGTAACAACACATCTAGGTAGTTTTGTTGGCTCTGAGGATTAGTTTGCTCGAAATGAAAACTTTGATATTTATGGACCAAGGAAGTTTGGACACCAAGGAATTTCCAAAACCGAAAATATTCTCAAGATATGCAATATATTTCCAAATTCGGTTTCCATAATTCCTGAAAATGCTTTGTCCAAACATTTACCGAAAATCTCTTAGAAAATCTCCAACTAGTAAATGCACATTGCTAATTTTCATTTTTCAAAAATAAAATTAAAAACCTTAATTAAAAGATTCTCAATTTATTTTTTCGATCCGGTATTTTCCATTATCTATTAAGGAATATCTTTGAGCAATAAAAGATAAGTGTTACTACACATGTTCCAAGTATGTCGACATATTTACTTTGTAAGTCCTCTTTCATACTTACAATATTGAAACCGATTTACCACACTTCCAAACAAGTTGGTTCATCTGACTTTCGAGAACTATGTGATTGATTAAGAATACTCAATCACCAAACATGCGTTTCACGGTTTTACCAAAACAAGTTTTGGTTCACCTCCATGTGGGTACTGGAATTAGTCACACTAGCTTTCCAAAATTCGGTTGACTAGGTACTAGGATCGGTTCCCACATATATATGGTATCTAACTTGTATTTGTTGCACATGTCCATAGGATCAGTTCCCAATATCTAAAAACGTGTTGCACATGTTCATAGGATCGGTTCCCAATATATAGAAACTTGCTGCACCTCATACAAGAATCGATTCCCCTCTTGTGATCATTTGCACCTATTACTAGGATCGGTTCCCCTTTGCCTAAAGTTGGTCATACCAATTACAACAAATCGATCACCAGGTGATTACTTAAGATCGGTTTCACTAATAAAAGTCATACCAATACAAAAGTCAGGCCTTGTGAATAGTTTGACAAGAACATAAGCAAGTCATGAGAGGTTATACTAATCACACATATTGGTAGTTCAAAATATATGCAATGAATAATAATACCAATAAGCCTAGCGATTTCCCTTTCGATTTACAAAACAAGTTCATGAATTTACTTCTTTTAAATGAATGTACAACATTGTTTCCTAGGATGAAATCTTCACCTCATACCCATACATAATCACAATAGCATTCAAACGATTGTGTCGATGTCTTATATACGAAATTCAAAATATAAGCTTTATACTTCGTATTGTATTCCTTAATACTACATCTAACTAGAGTATAATCATTCATGCTTCGCAGTTATGTTTTCAATATGCACGACTTGAAAGATAAGTTAGGGAATGAAACAGTTCAATTCAAATATCACTAACCTCAAATGGAAGGATGATGTTTTCGTTGTAGCTCCTTAGTTCTCCACTTCTCCAAGTCTTCACGTAATACTTGTATTGTCTCATATCCTAATACTTTCAAGATAACTTATACGAAGTTGACTCTAGTACATAATCAAGCGACTCTTTAAATGAATTTTGGCTCACTGAAATATGACAACCAAACTTGACATACCAACGCTTGGTGGGTTCAACCGAGCTATGCTCTAACATTTCCTAATTCTGATACTAACAGATTCAGTAGACTAGACATGTATATAATGATAACGAATATGATAATCCAACATCTTTTTATCATCGCCGATATTGGAGAACATGGTGATACAAGATACTCCATCTCCACCATCGTGTGGTTTTCAGCCTATTTTGCATGGTTTTAATAAGAAAAATGCTAAACCAAAATAGGAAATTTATTTGAAAGCTCCTGAAAAGAATATTTGGATGAAACGTTTTGGATGAGCTAGTTGATGTAATTTTTTCATTTTTTCAAGGATTATTTCTTTCTTTACTTCCTTCAAGGGTCCTATATTTACGTCCGCCTCCTGTTTTTGTTTTTTATTTTCTTTATTGATAACTTTTTTAGCTTAAAAAAATCATGCTCAAAAAACTAGTCTCTTTATTTTCAGCAAAAAATGGAAGAAAACCCTGTATTTTTCATTGTTCTCAAAAAATGATTTTTATGTGCGAATTGACGAGAGCATATTTTGGTTATAAACTTTTAATTACTACCATAAAATGTTTTTGAACAGTCATAAAACGCTCACAAAAACGTTTCCAAAATTAAGTCAATTAATCACGTAAGGAAAGGTAGTAATGCTTCAATTTTTTTTCTTCAAAAGCCAACAAAAAATAATTTGAAACTCAAGAGACCTCCCAAGACACCCGGTACCCCAAGGACTCACTCAAGGACTAATATTATATATATATATATACACGTATTACTTATGAATGTATGCACATAAATCAATCATCAGGGGAAGAGATTTTATTATAATACCTCATCCTTAAAGCCCAAAATAGGATGTGCCAAGATCTAAATGTGGGTTAATTGATGTTTAGTTTTCAGGTTTTTCCCAAAATATGACTTAGGTCTAATATTTGTCCAACTTAGCATATGGTACTTTAAGATGATGCTGACTTTAGTTGACTATGTTATGTCTAACTTTTGTTAACTTTCCGTTTTTATTTTTACAAAAAAAAAGGTACAATTAATTTTTTAGTCCAAAGGCTCTAATATGTTAATCGGACGTCCACGATTAACCCTAGAACCTTTATCTCTTCTTATTCGCCATATCTACAGTCGTCTCCGCTGCTAAATCGACCATGAAGCATTAATCTAATAAATCCTAAAAGCTTATAAATCTTCATTAATCGGCATAAGACTGTCAATAAAGCTCATCAAATATAGTTTAAAAATCTCCGTTGATTAATGCCCATTTATTTTTTCCTTTTTTAAGTTGTGATGTTTTTATACAAGGAAGAAAAAGTTATTTGTTCAACAGTAGAATTAGGTTTAATTTTAATTTGTGTTGTTTTTATACAATGAAGTATTCTACCTTTCCAACATCTTAATACAAAATCTAAAGTCGGTGACGATGTTGCAGTTCTGATTTTTATGGTTTTAGCTGCTTTTCCTATTCCCGTCCCTTCTGTTTTGATACTCGACTTCACAAATCTTCCAAAAGAAATATCCTAAGAATTCTGATATTCACTCTTCGATATAATAATGAGGTATTCCAAGTTTGTTAATTAATATTATATATGTAGTACATATCCAAAAGAGAACTCAAAAAGAACCGATTAAAGATTATATGCCGATATCGACGTTCCCAAGTATTTATAAGATCATCTCGAAAGTTCATGATAGTTGATTGAAGGTGGTTTTGGAAGGAGTTATATAAAAATAAAGCGTCCTTCGGCAGATTACCGAGGGGGAGCTTATTGCCAACGAGATAATTAATCTGAAAATACGAGATAAGAGAAATGAGTTGTTGGTTAAGTTAGTATTGGGTTTTGGTTTTAAGTGACGTAAATGGATTTATTTTTGCATCTTTAGTGTCTCTTTGTATGTAATGATCAATGGTTCAAAATTTGGAAAAGTTATTAAGATTAGTATAGAAGCTCGGCGAGGTGAAACACCCTCTTTGTTGTTTTTTAATGTTGTGATTAGGGGTTGAGGTAGATTATTGAAGCGGGTAAACTCACGAGGTTTGATATGATCATGGGTGCTTGCAGGCATCAATGTATCAACATTTTGAGCACTTAGAGATTTAGAATATTTAAAACCTCGATCCTATTATTGAAGATGCTCTTAGAATATAAGATCTGATCCATCCGTTGTTGGCCTAGTTAAGGCAATTTGTTTCTTTGTTTACTTTACACCGAAGCATAAGACTAGGCCTTAATTGGGCCATAGAGTTTAAGTTAAGCCGGTGAACCGCCTTAAAACACCTCAGAACCAAGGATGTGAACAGGTCGATTCTGGGATGGATACTGCTAGAACCAATTATTTGAGTTGGTTCTGGTTTCTAAATTTGTGGACCTGAAAATGATAAAATTTTGATAAAGTATCTTAATCTTACTGATTTTGATTTAAATCTAATTTATTTTAATATAAATTTATTATTAATATTTTAGTGGATGATTAGATGTAAGAAAATGAGAAAAAAAGATAAATTTGGAGTCAAATTAAGAATCTGGGCTACTTATACACCAAATTAGACATGTAATCATACATCTTACACCGTAGCCTCCAGGAAAAAACGATTAGGAGATATCTTGGAGTTCCTTTGATATCCACTAGGCCTTCTTATGTTGGTCGTTTACCTCTTATTAATAGGATAATTAAAAAACCTAAGCCAAGTTTCTTACTTATGCTTGAAGATTATTATTAATTAAGACTTTCCATTGTGGTATAGTCTACTTCTGGTTTTCTTGTTTTATTTTACCTAAGAGGGTTATGAAGGAAATTATTCCATTTTTGAAAGGTTTTTGTGGGATGGAGTTGAGATAGGGAAAAAGCACAATCCAATTGGTTGGGAGCAAGTTTGTTCTAGTAGATAGGTTGGTGGGTTAGAAAACTTACCAATGTGGCTGCTAACCTTCAGTACATTTGGGACCTTGTTTCAGGTAAAGATACTATATCAACTAAATGGGTGAAGGTTAATCTTATTAAGGATAGAGATGTTTGGAGTTTGAAAACTCCCAGGACGGCTCTTGGAGTTGGAGGAAATTATTAGAGCATAGAGAGATTGCTAAACTTTTTATTTTTATTATTCTTGGAGATGATGCTAATACTGATTTTGGTAGAGGATTTTGGCACCCTATAGGAAGATTTTTTGATTGGCCCCCTGATTTTCTTTCTCATATAGACCCTATGGGTTCTAAGAAGGTGGATGATTTTCTCATTGATGACCGATGGAATCTGGAAATTATTGCAGTAGGAGGAGATCATAATAAGGATGTTCAGGTTGAGGGTATTGCAGTTGATTGTAATAAATAATATAAGCTTATCTGGACTGCAAGTAAATTTGGAGATTTCTCTATGAAATATACTCTTGAGGCATTGTCAAGCCTGTGGTGTGTTGGTCTAGTCTCATTTGGTTTAAAAGAAATATTCCTAGACATTCTTTCATTGCTTGGGTTGCTTGTAACAGACGGCTGAAGATTAGCGCTAAGCTGAAACTCTGGGGTGTTGTGGAGGATGATTCCTTCCTTCTTTGACATAATGAGGTTGAGGATGAAAATCACTTGTTCTTCAGATGTATCTTCTCAGCTGAAATCTGTAAAGGTCTTATTTTGAAGTTGGGGTGTAATAGAGATATTGTTGGTGATTGGGAGTTGGAGCTAGAATGGTGTGTGGATTGTTTTAAAAGATCTGGAGCCATATCTACTATTAAAAGACTTGTCTTCTCTAGTTATGTCTACCATATTTGGAAGGAAAATAATATAAGACTCTTTACTGGGCTTAACAACTCTATTAGTTCTGTTAATTTTCATATGTCGCTGATGTTAGGATGAAGGTTGTTGTTGGTAATTTGACATATAAGGATATTCCCTACAGTGTCAGATTTCTGGATTGGTGGGGTGTCTCATATATTCTTGTTAAGCAGAAGATCATTACTTGTAGGTGGAAATTCCCTGCTATGATGAAGTAATGATTAATTGTGATGGCTCGAGAAAGAATGATTCGACGGGAATTATGATAAGAGATTTTAAAGGTGATCCTATAGCTGCTTCCATTGTTGAAGGTACTCATGGATCCGTTTTCTATCTTGAGATGAAGGGTGCAAAATTAAGGTTGCGCTTGGTTGTGCAACTAGATCTCCCAAATGTCCATATTAGAACTGATTCAAAGGATGTATATAATCTGCTTAATAGTAAGAACCCTAAACCTACCTGGGGTGTTACACATTTGTGGAGAAAGATAACTCAGACGAGGAAGAAATTTAGAAGAGTGGTGGTTTCTCATATTTATAGAGAGACTATTAATAGGGCAGGTGATTCACTTGCTGCTATCCATCCTAAAAATTGGTTTATCTAGATTGATCATGGTGAGTTTTTAGAGGAGCTGAAAAAGATTGTGGATGATGATAGAAATTTGAAGTCTTTGCTAGATGTAGTTAGTTGTTTTTGTAAGTTTTATTAGATTATTTGTTGTTTGTTGTTTTTGTTTTGTTGTTGGTTGAGATCTCCTTAAGCCGCAGAATGCTTCGATTTAAAAAAAAACGATTAGGAAGTACCAAAAGTTAATGGTTCTCTCCATCGGAATATTAATCATATATGGTCTAACATTAGGGTTCAGAACCAGAACCAAATCAACCGATTTTGGTTCTGTTTCGGATACCTGTTGACACCCCAACCCAAACAGCCTAACTTGTTTCTAAGTATCTTCAACTTGTCTTAAAGAAAATGAAACTAATTTAATACATAATAAAATAAAAACAATCGAAGATGACTAGTTGCTTATCTCTGTCATTGTGTAAATGCATATGCAATATTGGAGTCAACTTTACATTTGGCCGTGTTGTTTTAGTAATGTGTCTCTCCAATTGCAGTTCAAAGATGGGTTCTTCGCTCCAAAATTTCAACTTGCTAATAAAATTGGAACATTGATGTGATCACGTGTCTTTAAATCGTACCAGTGCCACATCGATATTGGATGAAACGTCACCCCAACCACAAATAGTGACACTACACTTGGTAGAGTACCCTACCCATTAATGTCCTCAGGAAATTTCATATGACTTGGCTGTATTTTGTCATTTTGAGCTATGCACTCGAAAAAGAGCTTAAACCAAATAGCAAGAAGCTTTTTTCCATCTAGAAAGAAAAAGAAATAAAGAGAATTTTCATTGTGCACAATGGTGCGCTGATTGATGATAGGCAGGAAATTTTTGATGTTTGCTAAGTCATTTCAATTTAAACAGATTTAGTTATGTAACAATGCCAATGGCAATTACACACCAAGTCGATGAACGCAGCCATTTTCTTCCTCAAAATCATGTCGGTTATTAACTAAGATTCCGCTGAAGTCGCATGAACTCTGTTAATGGCACCAACCAAGCTCAACTAGCTTTCAAGTGCTCAATAATATGGCTAGGGGTGCACATATCCTACCCATACCCGCCAATCCTACCCTACCCGTCAGTTTTTTAACCGTATCCTACCCTATCCACTATTTGGCGGGTAGGGTGGCGGGTGAAGATTTTCTTAACCGCCAATAAACGGGTAGGGTGGCGAGTAAAGCTTGAAATTATCCTACCCTACTGATCTTCGAGCAATTCCTATTAGGAGTACACATACCCTACCCATACCCGCCAATCCTACCCTATCCGCCAGTTTTTTAACCGTATCCTACCCTATCCACTATTTGGCGGGTATGATGACGGGTAAAGATCTTCTTAACCGCCAATAAACGGGTAGGGTGGCGGGTATAGGCCATATCCTACCCACCCTACCCGTTGTGTAGCCCTAAATATGGCATTAAAATGATTCCAATTTTGGGCACATTACGTACCGAATGTTTACCTTTCATTTAACTTTATTTGGAATAACATAGCCACGGACAAAATTCTAAGTTTGTGAATGCGTGATGGTGTGAACATCCATTAATTATTTGACAAATCAAATGAAAATGACGAGCTAACATCTTTAAAGGAGTATGTATAAAATTCTACTCTTTCTGTTTCTCAAAAAAAAGTCAGCATCATTTTTCATTTTAGCCTATTATTCTTGTGTAGCCGAGCGAATTCCTTTTCGAATTGCCAAAGATTACTCTTTAATTACTCTTGGTATTATTGGTGAGATTAACCACCGTTGGTATGGTGTAGAAATAATCCTCATCTAACTCTAACTAGCCTTGGTATTTTTGGTGAGATCAACCAGGGTTGGTGTAGCGTAGAATCACCCTCATCTAATCACTATTACTAAAGAATTTAAGGTAAGTCTCTTTTGAGGGTATACAAACTTTTGTTCGTATGGGTTTCAACTTTCAACAAACAAACAAACATGAGAACTACATGTACGAATTAAAGTGGGTTTCGTACATATATTTTGGGTGGACAGAGTATAGAATCAGCTAGCTTTTAAATTTTGTCTCTGGTTAGGCTGACAGTAGTGCAATAATCCGCATCACCACAAAACCTCAACTCACAAAAAAGGACACATACTTTCCGTGCATTTGGACCTGACTCTCTACCAGGTCATGGTCATGGAGCCAACACAGTTGATACAAAGAGTCTGTGATATTTCACAAATTTTAATCTAAAACTGGAAGACTAGAACGCATTTTTTCACTAATGTTCGTCAAAACCTGTTCCATAATTTATTCGCAGACTTTTCAAAAATTGAAACCCAAAGGTGATATTAAAGTTTAAACCTCAAAGAAATTTACTATCTACAAGCCCAGATAGCTATGAAAAGAAAGAGAAAAATCCCACATTCCGATACTGACGAGTTTCGAATTCAGGTTGTTGGTATCATCACCCAACGACTTTACCATTGTACTACAATGACATCTGCATTTATTCGCAGACTTGTCCAAAGTATTACGCCTTTAAAAAGTCCTTCGATCAAGTGAGACTCCAGCAAAGATATGCTGAAGGCTAATTTTGTTGCTGATCATTAAGCGAAACATGGTGCTACTAGGAAACATGAAGGAGGATTGGAAATACTGCATGTCTAGACTATAGTTTATTATTCCTGCTTTTTAAAATGATGTTATGAGTGTCCCTACACCAAAGACTTGTGAACTTTGGGTCTCATATTTCTGTTCAAAGAGGCATGTTTATAAACCTGGCTAAATTGGGGTATACCCAAATTTAAATGGACCAAATACCTTTGCTAAGGGATAGTTAAAATGGGTAATTTTACTTTAATACCCTTGAACTAACTAAACTTAAAAACTAAAACTTATTTTGATCGTTAACCCTGAAATTAAAAACTAAAACAACTGTTAATCTTCTCTTCCCCTTCATCTTCTTCCATCAATTTATCTGCAGAATCTTTAACTTTGATTTTCCACAAAAATGGTTGCTTCTAAACGATCAAGTAGCAATACATATTCAACATATGATATCAAAAGATCCAAATCAGAGGAAAAAGGTAAGGGAAAAGTTGGAATTAGTGAAATCCATGAAATCAAATGTCCAATCCCTGAGTATGTTGAAAAGAACCCACTATCGGGAAAAAGAATACTGTAAGTGATGTTTAAACTCAAATCGATTATTATGTTGTGTGTTTTGATTGTTATATTAGGTTAGAAATCGAAAATTATGGTTTCTGGGTATTTAGTCGGCAAGATTTTTTAAAAAAATAGATGTCGTCCTTAGAAAGTTAATGGTAGTCGTCTAGGTCGTAACATGAATAGCATGCCGACTTTTCATAATTGTCATGACGACTGTGAAACATTAACCAGGGCCGACAAGGTAATCAATAACCAACCATGCTGACTTTTGCATATTGGGAATGATTTTCTTTAGTCGTCATCTTCTTAAAACTGTAATGTCACGACTTCATGTCACAGAAACTTGATTTTTCTGAGTTCGATTTTGTTATTAGTAGGCATCTTATGAATAGAACCCTGCCGACTTGTATGTGACCAGAACCGTGTTTCAATGTGTAAAATTTTCATCTCCCTCTCGCTTTATGTGTATGGGGAAGTGGTGAGCAATTGATTATTGTTTTATAAGAAACAAAAAAACAAGGAGAACAAGAATTAATTGTTCGCCATTTTCCCATACACCTAAAGTGGGGGGAGATGAAAATTGTTATCAAAATTCTTGAATGTACCGACCAATATCGTATGTTCAACAGTGTTGTTTGTGTTCATATCTTTCACTTGTGTATTGTTTAGGTTCCAAGAGGATGACATAGAGGGTATCCCTTATCCTACCAATGCAGCAGAGGTATTAGTCTGGATTGACAAGGTTTATCCTTCTTTAGAAGATCCTTGTGATGAAACTGGAGAGAAGGACCCTATAAGAGACTTACTTATGATGGATAAGAATAATCCTGAAGAATTTCTAACGGATATGAACAGTCCTAACAATCCCCTCAACTATATTGAATGCACATCATCAGAGGAGGAAGAAGAGGATCTTGATCCAAGAACTTTTTTCAAGGCATCTGACTTTTCTGGAGTGAACCCCTGTTACAATGAGGCTGGTGATAAAGCTAGTGATGGTGAAAAAGCTATTGATGTGGAGGAAGATAACAACAATGATAAGGATTCATGAAACTTTGTTTGATATGGTTATGTTATTATGTTTCTAATATTATGTTTTGACCTCTTAGATTGTGGTTTTATACTTGTCAGTAACTCTTAAACTTATACTAATTTTCAGTTTCACTTGCTTTAGAAACTTAGTCTTTTTTCTGCAGGTTTAAACAATATTAGAGTTGTAGTAAGTCGATATGGTTTGAAATGCTCGACCTTGCCGACCATCCCAGGCTCTCTTTTGCAGTGTCAGGGATAGGTAGTTGTCATGGTTTGAAATGCTCGACCTTGCCGACTTACTATAACATGTTAATATTAGTAGTATAAAAATATTACTTTAAGTATAAAGTACGATCCATTGAATGCTCAATGGCTAGATTTTCAAAATCAAGACATTAAGTGTGTTGTTAATATAAAAGCACTTTCAACTTCATTTTCAACCATGCATAAAGAATAGAAGGTTCAAGTGCAATACAACCAATTATTTGTAGTCTTTGTATACTAAGTGGTCATTTTGAAAATGATTGTCCCTTTGAAATCAACAAATGCATCATTGATGGTTTTAAGGGGTTCTTATTTATTATGAAAGCTACAGTAGGAGATATTTATCAACCGTATGCTTCAAAATCACCTGTTGTGGGTTTTTCTATTGGATAGATGAGCGCCTAGTTCCTTATGATGAAGTTGCTAAAATCAACCTTGTACCACGCACAGATCCATGTTACGATGGTAAGATGAAGCTACTTACCTCTCCTAAAAAAGTATGTATTGGAAAAAGATACTATCTATGTCCCAAATGTGTTAGGGTTAAGTTTTTAAGATTTGTATGTTCTAATGTGTTAGGGTTAAGTTTTTAATTTTTTAAATGTATTTGATTTGTTACTGCTGGATGTCCTGAAATGAGAGGGATTGGAAGGGTCATGTCCTGTGCATTCAACTGAATAGAATAATATCTCCTTCAGTTTTAGTTCTAATAGAGCTTTAGTGGAATTTGAGTTGAGATTTTGTGTGGGTTTGTTTTTGAGATCTTGAGAAATTTGTTTTAGAGCTTCTAAGACTTTTAGGACTTGTTTTTGGTTGTCTTGTGTTTGAGTTTCTTCTTATATGGCAGTGGTAGGGTTCAACTGCGACAAGTTTTAGTTGTTGTCTGTTGGTTTTCTAGTTCTCTTTCAATCTTTCTCCTTTCAACCAATACAATCAGAGAGTAGTTAAAGAGTTAAGACATGAATTGTTTGACTTACTGTTGACATAGTGTTTATGTTCTAATTTTTTAACTTCGATCATAACTAACATTCTATGCACAAGTTTGATCTTGGGTTTGTTATCTGTATATAACCTTTAACATTCTTACAAGAATAGAATGGGTTTATTAGCAGCTAGGTTATGATATCCCAATTCCTGAGTCTGAATAGGGATTGATGCTGTAATATTGATAATTGTATTACAACTATGGCTATATAATAGTTGTCAAGATTCAGAGGGAATTTAGTCAGCATCTCATTCTGTTCAATGTTCGGATTTTGGAACTTGAGGATACTAGCCATGAATAGGTGGTTACATCTTCTTTGCTGAGGCGTGTTGCAAGCTTTGTTACTAGAAATGAGTAAGCCGCCTAGTGATGATGATAACGCTTATCAATTGCTAGCTGCATCTCAGAAGCTATTTGCACTTGCATTAGTATATCTCCATCCCTATTTTTACCTGCCATTACAGGGATCATCATTTGACCAGCGTAGGTGTTTTTTGTTTGAGCTTACAGACATGTACATCCTGGCATTGTTGCATGAGTGATTGTTTGTTAGGTTGAATTACTAAAATACGTGAGTGAAATTACTAGCTAGAATATTATACGTCGCTTTTATACCATTCATACTTTACTTTCCTTAAAATGTTTTGAGGTGATATCTAATTTACCATTTCCTTATTTTAGCTATCATCTGTAACTGATGGCACATGTAAGTATACTTCAGAAATGTGAATAACGACACTTATTTCACTCCTGCAAATAGTGAAACTTTTTAGGATTGGGTATTTTGCCAAAGGGTATTTTGATAAACACAGCATCTCCTGCAGACTTCCTTTTTTTTTGGGTATTTTGACACAAAGGAAGATAGATAATAGCGTATCTTACAGGATTTTTGTTTTTGGGTATACTGACTAGGGAGATCGCTTAATATAAGAGTGAATTCTACAGTCTTCTTTTTAGGTGTTTTTTGGCTGTAGGAAGATTAGACAGACTATGCATTTGTCTACTCTGTTTTTATTAGTTTTTTGTGGTATCTGTGCTTAATGGAGTTTATCCCATATATATATATTGTTTCTTGTTCTTTTTAATGTCAAACCTTTTTAACTCCGCCAATGCGAATGCGTTGCCGGTCCCAAGACCGGATAAAGGAAGAAGGGGAAGGTTGGTATACTCCTGTTATATAATATGGAGTTTCTCTTTTCTTTTCTTTTTCAGGTAACAGGTTTCCTTGCACCAGTTTGGTACCGGTTCTTGACAATGATTTTCTATCATTCTTACTGGTAAGGGTTCTCTACTTTTCAATGTTCTTCTATATATTGGGATGATGTTTCAAGTCTGATGTGGTGATTGCAGTTCAGTTACTTGTGGAGTATTGAAGAGTTGCTGTTCAATTCCATGCTAACCGACCAGTGTTCCTATCTGATTTGTTTTCGAAAGGTATGCATTTGAATCCTCACCAGTTCCTATCTTCTGGTGGTTTTGGAGGCATTAACATTTATGCAAGACCAAGAATTCCTGTTTCATATGCTTTTCCTACTGCAGATTGAACTGGGAAGGCTTTCTGCAACAATACCCGTTCTTTTCATGAGGTGCTTATCTAGCATACCTTTGCACATGTTCTTACTCTGTTTCCATGAGTTCATTTCTGAGGTTCGAGTTTCCATGTGTGGTTGTATGGGTTACCTGAACTTGCTGATTCAGCTTCTTATACTTGAGCGGATTGTAGGTAAGAATGAGTTTCTAGTTCATGCACGAGGAAGATTAACCAGATTCTTGTTTGGGTTGTTTCTTTTATAGGAAATTCTTGGTGGAACGGTTCAAGTCCCAACTCTAACTGGGGATGTTGTTC
The DNA here is from genome assembly GCF_003573695.1 of Papaver somniferum. Taxonomy (NCBI): domain Eukaryota; kingdom Viridiplantae; phylum Streptophyta; class Magnoliopsida; order Ranunculales; family Papaveraceae; genus Papaver; species Papaver somniferum. Next base: position 64,519,474 of record NC_039363.1, on the reverse strand, counting down.
TCAAGGTATGTGGAGTTCTTGCTATTACTTTATTGGACGAAAGATCAATTTATCGTGTCTGGAAACTATGGGACAAATCATGAACCGCCCATCTGTAGTTCTCTGCTCATAATTTTTACGACGACCATATCTAAATGCAGTATTTTTTATTCAGTTATGTATTCAGAACTTATCCCAGGTAATGTAATTTTATCCCGGTCTTGGTTACAGGTTCCTCCTGGCACTCAACCTGTTCATAAGGTTGTACTGAAGAGAAAAGGTTAGAAGAGTATATGGATGTTTTCGAATTTTATGCAAATTTCCAACCTGCATATGATGCTCTTAGTGATCGAGTGTCTCGCGTATGGAATTGGGATAAATGCTCTTAGTAAATTTTCTGCACATGTATGGCAATCTCATCTTATATCTATATACTTGTTCAAACTTGGCCTTTCTTTTTTATGAATATGTTGATGACCAACCATATGAAAAATTGGGTCTTTTAATTGATTATATGAAGGTGCATAAAACCGCCGAAATAATCGTCGGAATTAATTTTTTACCCGGAATCATTGTGGGATATTTTTTTATACCTGTAAATTGGTTTGCGACGTATATAAATATTGCTCAAATTAGAGTAATACGTTGCCTAAATTATAATAAACATTGCACAAATTAAAGAATACGTTGCTCAAGAAACGTTGGTATACCAGGTGACCAACGTTTGTAGGTGTTGCACAAATTAATTTGACCAACGAATTTAAGCGTTGTACAAAAATTTCCTACACCATATTCCCAACGGATGTACGCGTTGGTGAAATTCATTGCAACGCTCATATCCATCCCAAATCGGAGGTTTTGGTGTAGTGCAGGTCCGGGAACCAAGTTTGCATACCAGTATGCAAACGGTTTTAACTGTTAAAGTCCAGGAATCAAGTTTGCGTACCAGTATGTGAATGGTTTCACCTGAGTTAGGTCCGGAACGACAGTATGCATACTGGTTTACGAACTGACGGACATGACCAAAGTTCGGAACTTAAGTTTGCGTACCCATTTGCAAACTGGGTTGGTTAAATTTCTTAAATCGGTTAAGTATTGTTCATAGTAGTTTTTAGTTCAGTGCTAAAATCGTAAAACCGTGTATTTAATGCGCCGTTATTCTGCAAAGAGACTGGGTCATTCAAAAGTAATGAGTGTTCAAACCTCTTTACTTACATATATATTGAACAATTCAACATATTTATAAAATTTATCCATAATGGTGCATGAAGCAACAATCCCAGATATTCTGTAAATTTTAACCTACTGCATTATTCAATAATGCATGGCCTGCCTAGTATTTTCTTATGCTATGTTCCCAGCCGAACTCTCAATATTGGCATGACATGACGGTTAATATTCACTCGCAGCGGAGTAGCATGAATCTCCCGAAGTGTCAGTATTGAGACCCGCATGAAAACACTCAATAGGCTACACGACTCTCTGACAAAGATATCGGCGTGTCGAACACTTTTAATTAAAACTTAGCTCTTCGAGGATGTTTAATTTCCTTAAGGAAAATCTAGACTGTCCATGTCAGTCTTTAAAAATGATCACGGCCACATGATTTGGCCACGCAATTCATTAAGTCTAGCCTACTCCTAGCGGAACTAGGCGATCATCATGACGACCACCGTGGGCCCACTAACATCCTAGCCGGTCGGAATCCATCTAGTTCACCCGCAACACCCTCAAACTTTAGCCAGAACATGGGTGATTGCGCTGTTAAAAAATCTCAAACGAGCTAAGACCGACCAAAACGGTCTCAAAAACATCACGGCCGCCCAACTTAGCTAGCCTAGTTGGACGGATTAGATCTTCCTTCGAACAATTAAAGAAGTGCTAGCGTGTTCATCGGCGACCAAACTCTACCCATGGTCGATCGATCTGCCCGCAGCGAGCCAAGAAGGCACCAAACCGTTTTCCTAAAATCGGGCGATCACGCGGTTCTTTAAACCCTAAATTGAGTTAGCGGCATTACACAACTATTGCAAATCGATCATGGCCACCCATCTTCGCCATCCTAGTTGGACGACCTAGATCCAATTACAGGCGGCCAATGAGATGATGACAAGATCGTCGGCAACCCATCTTTATGTATACTTAATCGACTTGTCCAAATCAGTGACAAACACCCCAAACCGTTTGGCCAAAATTAGGTTGGCCGCACGACTTTAAACCCTAAAAATAAATTAGCGGCAATGAACAACTACCGCAAATCATCTCGTCCATCCAACTTCGCTAGCCTAGTCGGATGGTTTAGATTTATTTTCAGGAGGCCAACAGGGTAATACTGTGATCATCGGCCACCCCTCTTCCACATGGAGCGATCGACCAAGTGGTAGTTCACCCCCAAACGATCGCCCAAAGGTGGTCGATCATGCTACTTTTTAAGAGGCTCAATTCGCGAATAATTTGAACGAATTCTAAAACAACGATGTTTTCTGCACATAGATTATTTTCAGCTGCTTTTTTAAAAGCGATGCTTTATATACATCGATCATAAACGATGTTTTATAGATATTGATTTCAAAAATAATTTATTATTTGACCTAAAAGCACTATGTGCTGCTTTTAGCGGCGAGTCTCACGGCTTCACCCATTTACTCGAGACATCAAACATGTCACAAACTAGGGGATGCTCAATGGGGTATTGGTCTGGCGGTTAACAGCGTGCGGCCTGCAACGCGCCCATCACAAGAAAGTGTCAGGAAAGGATGGACGGTTAACAACAATAGGAGTAATGGGTGAAAGTGTGCCCAGTTTTCCTTCTTAATGGAAACATGGTGATCACCACTTTTACACAACCCCACTTCTCCACTACTTAACAGCCTCCACTTCCTACGAGATCAGGGGTGCGCTCAATGACTTGTATAAATAGGATTTCAACCTATTTCAACACATAACACGAGTGTTATCAACATAAGTAGACAGAAACCATATTATGATACAAGTCATAAACAGCCATACCTTCATATTCAACATTCTGATCTCAAACACCTTCTTCGCTTCCCTCCCTAAGATTAACCCTTCTCCTTCACTTTGTGACCTAATTGAATCTGGAACGACCATTTCTTGGTCTAGGCTAGAGTCTTACAGATTCATCTCTCGAATCTAAAAGTACTCCTGTGCAGTATATTTTTTTAGGGTTTGAATTCGTTTCTCATCAACACACCCAAATTTACCAAAAACAGCAGAATCAGTTTTTACCCTCAAACAACTGGCGACCATAGTGGGAGATTAATCTCTCGGTTGCAAGATCAATTTTCAATTTCATTTCAATTTTCTCAAATTCAAGATGGTAGATCTTAGGTCCGGGTCAGTTACCAACCCTGATGCTACGGGCGCTGATAACACTCCTGGTGCCAATATCCCTGTCGTTAATACCAATGTACTGCCTGCCAGCACAGTCAACACACTGCATGGTGTCACATCCTCTAGCACCAACTCCAGTAACGCTGGAAACATCCGCTTTGGAATGACACCTCCTATTACCGGAGCTAGTGACGCTGCTACTCCTAATATTTATTCAAGCATGACACCTCCAATCGTCACCAGGGTTGCCACCATTTCTTTTTCTGCACGAGAGACTGGAGGAGTCAGAGGAATCCAACCCCCTATCACCATTGTTGATTTGATGGAAATACAAGAGGTTCTCGCTAAGTCTCAAAAGGACATGGCTACAACTCATAAAGAGGTACTCACTTTCCTCAAGACGCTAACGGAGCGACTACCACGAGAGACGCGTCAACCCATGGAGCCAATAAGGAGTACTTTTAACACTCCTGGCGCGAGCGCTTCAACAGGGTGTGCCTTCATAGATGAGGAAATTCATGAGTCCCCTGAACGTTCACGAGAAAGGAATCAACCGTCCAACTTCATCACACATGAGGATCTAGAGCGTCTTCTCCAAAATCAAGGAAAAACAAACCCAGTAGACCTACACCAGCACCAACCTCCGTATCCTCCTGATGTGCAAAGAGTTCCTCTCCGGTGAGGATACTCCTCTCCTCAATTTTCCCTCTATGATGGTACTGGTAACGCTCGCGAACACATCTCTCGTTTTCTGGAATCCTTGGGAGAACACGAATACAATCATGTCCTCCGCCTGAAAGAATTTTCAAAGTCGCTTAATGGAAGAGTGTATACCTGGTATAACAACATCGCACCAAACAACATATCCAACTGGTGTGAGATGGTCACTGCTTTCTATAAGAAGTATTTCTTTGTATCTGAGCAAATCACTTTCTCAGACATAGGAAGAATGTTTCAACGAAATAACGAGCATCCAAACGATTATGTCAAGAGATTCAGAATTCAAGCTTTGGATTGTCACGACCTAAATGTGACCGAACAACAGTTGGTGGAGTCATGCATTAACGGTATGGTTCCCATCTATCGTGCTTTACTGGAAAACCTGTGTTTCCGGACGTTCTCTGAACTCCATGAAGCTGCTAAGCGGTCGGCTACGACCGCACCAGCGTTGTTAGAAAGGACCGTCCAGGGGTGAAGATGCATGCGAAACTCAAGAAAAAAGACGCCTCATCAACAAGAAATATAACACCGGTCCTTCTGTAAGCGTGGTAGGTGAAAGAGGGAAAAGGGAAGCTCCAGCAGCGGAACAACAACCCAAGCGTGCAGCACCAGCGCAGACAACTCCATCCAGGAAAGTCACGCTAAGACTCCTATGCAAGAAACTGGAGATGTTGCTCCAGACTTCCCATTTCCAATGGATAAAGTCATGTAACTCCTGGAAGCGTGGATTCAAGATGACGCCACCAAGATACCTCCTCTCCGACGTACGCCAACCGAAGAAGAGATGGCGAATCCCAAATATTATTGTTACCATAGGTTTTTCAACCACCCAACCAGTGACTGCAACAAGCTGAAGCGCATTTTCAAAGAGAAGGTAGATGCAGGGGAACTTCAATTAGGAAATTAAGGAGTTCACGGGGACCCTCTTCCTGTCAGGAGCTGCATGATTTCTAGGGACTCCGTCCACAAAACTGTGAAATCTATGAGGGAGCATTTATGTGAAATTATGTATCTCTCCAAGGCGAAGCGTCATGACATGTTTGGAGCCCTCAGCCGTATCGTGTCAGGAAAACGTCTATTTCCAGTCAGAGAAGCCGCTCCCGACCCCAATCTTTCCTGGGAAGCGCGACTAATAGATGCAACTGGGGACTCCTAACCACCGCACTTGAAGTATTTCGAGTTTGACAGCATACTGATTGATGCAACATCTTATTTCAATATTGTCACTGCCAAGACTCTGAGAGCTACAAATATTTCAAAGCAGGAAGTTTTTCACTACCCAACCATAACCAAAAATTCATAAGGAGAAGCCAGAGATGCTTACGAGTACATTAATCTTGAAGTCAAGGTGGTAGATGCTCTAACAAACGCTAAATTCCATATACCCGAATTATGATATGATCCTGGGGCGCTCATGGATACACAACAACAAGGTGAAGCTTAGAGTATGTCCTTTTTCAGTGTCTATACCTGAAAGGATGTCCAACAAGCCATCCAATCCTGAAGACTACTTGTTGCCATATCAACAACTTGCGAATGTGGCACAACTTTCTGGAGAGATCCCATCATCGTACATTCGAAGATTCCGAACTCAAGTAAGTCTTATTGAACAACCCTTTTTGCAACCAGTCACTCCTCCTTCCGCCAAGGCTTCGGGACTCGATCCGACTATCCACCTAGCCGTCGCTAGGAGATGTGAATGGGATACTGGTGATTTCAAGTATTTTATCAAAAATTTAGAAGTTGTCTCAGTCAAAGACGACGAATCTGAGTAACAAATAGTTGTGCAACACCCAAACCCATTTCAAGTTGGAGATACGGTGGTGAAATTTTCCGCCTAGTCTACTCCGCCCGCGGAAGGGAAAGACGAGCCATACTTAGTGGAAGAATTTATCTTAGGAGGTTACTGCAAGCTCATCAACGCTGACAAACTAGAAGGCGTGGTAATACACTCACGATGGCTCAAACCTTTCAACACCTAAAGCTGTGGTACCTCTTTCCTCCAGCGTTCCCTTTAATGCTTTCCCTAGCAATTTCCCTTTTCATGCAATATTTGTATTCTTCCAAAATGATTGCACTGCTTGCATTCATAATTAGGGTTTCAATTTATCAGTTAATCAAAGCATCATTTCTTTTAAAATTCTTACTCCTGAATCATCTCAAGGAAAAGTCTCAAGTAAACCCAAGCCCTCATAAAATCATTACCCATTGATTCAAAACCTAAGAAAATAAAACCACGAAAGAGGCACCTCGTGTCTTTCAAAAAACACCGGAGAAGGGAATATATAAATAAGGTAAAAGCGACCAAAGGAAATCATCAAGCATCCAATACACGATTTTGTGCAAGCATCCTGAAGTGCAACCTGATTCAACAAAGAAACGGCTTCTCAATCATCGTGTGCTTAGATCCAGGGAAGAAGTTTCACCACCAACAATTCTTCGGATTTTGAAAAATCCCTTCATGGAATCAGGAAGCAGCAAGCTAGCACGTGGTACTTCTGGTTGCAAGCACTTCTTCATACGTGTCCAATCACGTCACACGAGTTATTAATTGGACAAAGAGCCTCAACACCTAACAAATACGACTCTTGGATTTCTTGTTCACGGAAGCACAACACATATGAGATACAAGGGTGTTACCGAATGGGAGTTACACGTTCGTGGCCGAATCCTTAATTTTTACCATTACATACCTACTTCAAGCTATTGTTATTAGAATTACATATGATTGTCATGAAGGAGGTATCCGGCCACATAAAAGGAAAACACATCATCGCTTACGTGTGTCGCATTCCCATCGGTCACACCTCAGTGGAATGGGGAGATCCTATCGAAACCTTACTGGAGAGTGATACAACTAGAGTATGAAGATAACATGAATAGAAGACTATTATTTGATAAGGTTCGGGATCCAGTCACATAAACAGAAAATCACTGAGTACCAAAAATGTCTACAAGCTACGAAAAGATGCTGAAAATAAATAGCAAAGTAGGAATATAGTTATCGTTGTTAACACATGGATCAATGGCGCCTTCACTTGAGTCTTCGTTGGAAGCTGCTTTGACATCTTTTTCACAAGGCGCCCCCACATCCTCTCCAGAATCCCCATCGACTTCCCTTTCGGACGCCGCTTTAACACCACTCTTAGCAGCTGCTTCAATGTTCCTTCCAGGAGACGCTTCAACATCTTCCTTGAAAGATGCTTTAACATCCTCTCCAGATGCCGCTCCCATGTTCTCTATAGCAAGCACTTCAGAGTTCCCACCAGCAATTACTTCGATATTCTATGCAGAAGTTACTTCGACCTCTTTCTCGGAAGATGCACCGACATCCTTTTCAGAAACTGCCCCAACAGCCTTTTGAGGGTGCTACTGTTCTTCCACATCAGAGTCGAGAATTATGACCCCGTTATGAATAGGGTAATCATACTTATTCCTTCCTGGAGATTTTTTATGCTCAACCCTCCGCCGCTTCAATCGATCCGCGAATCTTTCGGTCGTGGCACTCGGAAGATGAGACGCTTCATCACGTCTCCACTTCTCCTCCATACTAACTGAAGCAAGAAAAACTTGAATGGGAGTAATGGGTGAAAGTGTGCCCAGTTTCCACTCGTAATGGAAACATGGTGATTACCACTTTTACACAACCCCACTTCTCCACTACTTAACTGCCTCCACTTCCTACGAGATCAGGGGTGCGCTCAATGACTTGTATAAATAGGATTTCAACCTATTTCAACACAGAACACAATTGTTATCAACACAAGTATCTAGAAACCATATTCTGATACAAGTCATAAACAACCATACCTTCATAATTCAACATTCTGATCTCAAACACCTTCTTCGCTTCCCTCCCTAAGATCAACCCTTCTCCTTCACTTTGTGACCGAATTGAATTTGGAACGACCATTTCTTGGTTTAGGATAGAGTCTTACAGATTGATCTCCCGAATATAAAAGTACTCCTGTGCAGTACATTTGTTTAGGATTTGAACTCCATTCTCATCAACACACCCAACTTTACCAAAAACAGCAGAATCAGTTTTTACCCTCAAACAAGTATGATTTCATATTCATGAACAAATACATTTATAAATTAAGGAATGCAATCTTTGCAAACTGATAGGCACATTTTTATGTCTTATATAATCTCAATTGTATATATTATTAGTGCTCGATTTTATATTTATTATGGATTTTTATGTCCCTGTAGGTATTTTTGGAGAAATAAGCTTTTGCGGCGAAATTGTCTAAAAAAGTGGTTTTTACGCCCGTGGGAGAAAATTACTATACAAACTCTCAATTTGGATAAGGGGTATCCTAATTACTAAGAGGTGGCCCATTTCCAGGCATCTGCTAAAGGGAGACCGGGACTGGATAGGGGAAGGTCACATTTCTTCACGTTTTCAAACATTCGTTTTGGCGGGAAACTATGGGCAGCGAAGAACAATTTTTAGGGTTCGAATTTTGGAGTAGATTTGAAGAGATTCAATCGCTGGAAACAGTTGGGATGAACATGATTAAGCTAAACATGGATAGTGTAAGTGATTTCACGAAGCAAATTGGGCTGGATAAGTTGTGAAAAGAGAACAAAGTTCAATAGGGAATGCTGATTTCACGGGATTCTGTTGGGTCCAGTTTTGGCAATTACGTGGAGGATTAGGGAGGATATCTTCTCTTATTCGATTCCCTTATATCTTGGGAAAGTTTGGTAACAACAGAAGACGCGTACGAAGAGTTTGAACAAGGATCATCAGTCGTGTAGAAAAGAAAAGCCGTGACTTGGAAGAAAGGAATAAGAAGAGATTTTCTCGGGATTTTTGGAGCTGATTGGGTATATAAAGGCTGGTGCGAAGTGACAGAAGATTATCAAGAATTTTGGGGTCGATCAGAGACCAGAGGGAGGTTGCAGAGGCGAAGAACAGGAGTTGCAGGAAAGCTTCCTGCTGCTGCTCGAGGAGGAAGAAGAAGACGAAGAACGGACCCTCCATGGCCGTCGTTCTTCAACAGTGCAAGCAGCAGAGAGGAAGTGTCGTAGTTTAGCTGCAGTTACCATCTATCGTTTCTTTATGGACGCTTACTGAGGGTCGTAGATCCTCTGTGTTATCCCTTTTTCAATCTTTTAAAAATCTTGTGAGTCTTAGAATCATTGTTTCATAACTTTTGACTCTTTTAATTATATTTTGAGCATCAAATATATATTTTTAGAACATGATTATTATGAATAGCTAAACCCCATTACTTGGATGATGGAGGAAACCATTCTTTATGCATGAGTAATTCTATTTAATTATTTTATGACTATTTGCACTATTATGAGTTGATTTTATGATTTTTCTTGATTATTTGTGATTTTATCTGATGATGTATGCTTAATCTAGGGACTCTTGATGCATCATGCTTATGATTAACATCTAATACTTTAAAAAATCTATTTTCTCGCAAAGAAAAGAGTCGATATTTGTTATCATTATAAGCTATAATTGTCTAGAATTAATAGTTGATTCGCATGAGTATAAGAATTGGTGGAATCCTGAGTCCTAGTATCTCTTGATCAAAATGGCGTCGCCGACGGGGACTTGTTTTTAGGTTTATATTTATTTTTTTTACTATTATTTGTTCCTTTTTACGTTTCTTTTTGTGTCTTTGATTTACAGGTTCGAAGTGCAATACTAAGGACTTGGGAACAAAAAGCTTAAAGCTAAAAGAGAAGAAAAAAAAGATATAATTTTTTTTTAGGATTTAATTTTTATTATTATTATTTTTTTGTATATAGCTTTTATTTATTTATTTTTAGAATTTGTAAATAGGCTTTATTTTTCATAATTTTTGTAATTTTTTGACTTTTTATTTGGACTTTATTCTGGACTTTTGGACATTTTTTTTTATTTTTATTTTTTTAACCATACGGAAGGGTCTTATTATTAATAAAAAAAATAAAATAAACTGTTTGCAAGGAAGGACGACGATTACAATATCGTCTCGGCCCCTCGGGTTCGTACATGACATAGGAGTCGTGGCCCGAGTCGACTTCAACGGTTCATCCCCCGTCTGGTACGGGGGGTAAGTCCATCAAAACACTCGCGAATCTCCTGTAAGCGAGTTAATGTATTCCTTAAGGTGATTCATTGATTGAAGACGAATTTGGACTGTTTTTAAATTCCTTGTAAATGGCAAGGACTGGCCATACAAGATAAGGGTTCAGATTTCATCACCGTTCTCTTCTTGCCCGCCTTAGGAAAACAAAACCTAACGCGAACCCAAGCTTAAAAATCTGATTAGAAAGAGACCTATAGGGTATCGAGCTTGTTAGGAAAAATTTTCGAGGGATATTGGTTACCTTTTAAGCAATTTCAAAGTTCATGATGACTTCTGGGAGTTGAAACAAGCCGCCTTGTAACGCCGGTGAGGCCTTGGGTATCAAATCTCCACTGAGCTTCCCTCGCCTCAGTTTTATCTCACATTAGCTCGGATTGATCCAGAGGGGTTGCTCAAACTGTAACAAATTCCCCTTCGAGAGATAGAAGTTGGTCTAGAAACAATCTAAGTGGAGCCATCATGCTTTTTGTTTTCTAGATTTTATAGGTTTGATTTGGTCGAGTCGGCCTTGTTTGTGATTTTGTAGAATTTCCTTGAAATTAAGAATGTCAAACTGGTATAATAGAAGCCAATACAATGAGTATCGACCTGAAGTTGAATATGAACATCATCAATTTTATGACCATGGTGAGAATAGTAGTTGGGAACGCCAACCTTTTCAAGGTTATGGTTCATACCATGGTGAGCCCAATTACTATCCCCACGCGAATTTGTCATACGAGCAAAAATCTTATAATTCCTCTCCTCTAGATGAGGCGCGTAGGCTAATTGAGTCATCACGTCGTAGGTCACTTGAGTCAACATACGAGTCAACTGAGATAAATGACTTAGTTATGGACGAAAGAATCGCAACTAATAGTGAACCTTCGATACATGATACCATCAGGAAATCTTGTGAGTGGATTGAGAAGCGTTTGTTAGAGGCGCAGAATGCTCGATATAGTTTTTCCGATAATACCCTTGAGAATAGTTATTTCCATAAGCAGGATGACCAGGTTAGAATTGATAACACTACTTTAGATGAGGTTCAACCATTTTCATGCTATTATAATAACGATTGTGATGAGGATAGTGCTGATGAAGAATCGGAAACATGTAGGAATAGTCATCAGGAATTTCTTACCCCAATTGAGCCTTATAATGATTATATTATTTCTGGTTCAGATCCTAATAATTTTAACAATTATTCACCTATTCAAAAGGACAAGGATTTGACTAGAAATATCCCCGTTTTAGACGATGTAGTTTGTCCTGTTTACGAATCCGATAAGGTTTAGAGGAACCGGTTTATCTTGAGACTACTGTTTTCAAGTCGAACAATTTAGAAACTGTAATCGATGATGGTTTCGAGGAACGGTTTTATCCTGAGAATACTGTTTCACAGTCGTACGATTTAGAAACAATAGTCTTAGATGAACTCGTAGAGATTAATGAGGATGAACCTGACTTAGAAGAATCAATTGCCCATTTTCAGGAATCTGATGACCTAGGAATTAGGGAGATTGTGACTAGTCTAACTAGAGACACTGAAAAATCTAAGTTTGGGGGTGATTATCATTCTCCATATGCTTTAACTCTTAGAAAGGTCCCTCACTTGGGACTTGACATCAATGCCTCAACCATCTTACAAGATTATATTCATACTCGCTCTCCCGAACCTCATAATGTCCAAGAAGAAGTTCAGTCGTTAGAAACCCATCCTATGGTAGATGTGGTTAGCCCAGGAAATAACACCAAGTTTGAATTTATTTTCCCACCAAATAGTTTTCTTCCAAATGTGGGAACGTTTGTATTTAAAATGAGTCGAATATTAAGTTCTGAGACTAAGCCTAAGTGCTTTAGGAAAATAGAATCGACACATTTGCTTAAGAATGACCACTACTCTCATTGTGGTCAATTATGTAAGTCAAATCTTATTGACTTAGAGGATCCTCAGTTATTTAGGTTATTATTGTGCGCTTCTAAGATCATATTTGAGTTTTTCCAGACTCTAGGACCTAAAGATTCGGATCCCACCTATGAAGAAACGCAACCAATGCAAATTTTCTATTTAGACCCTTTCATAGAACCTGAACCTGAACCGAAAATAGTGATAGTTATCAGGAAACTAGGTAAGGGAATGCTAGTATTGTTCATTTCGTTGGTTCACTGCAGTTTCCTTTTGTCAGCTCTTTTTGGTTTTAAAGACCCACAGTTATTCCGACTACTTTTATACTGTTCGAGTTGACTAATCCTTTCCTAAGTCTGGCTGAAGAGTTTAAACTTAGCACTTATTGGGAGGTAACCCAATCTCATGAAACACGGTAATATATTTCCTTAAATCTTTTGCTTCAAATGGTAACAGTTTCTCCTTGTTCATGCTTTTAATTTTATCTTTAGAACATTGAGGACATTGTTAGATTTAAGTTTGGGGGTATGGGAGAAACTTTTTAGTTGCAGTATGAATAAATAAACTCCAGAGCTTAGATATTTATGCCTATTGAGGATTGCACTAACTAATCTAAGTGTATGGAAGCATTTTGATCGTAGGAGTTGAGGAACCAATCTGATTAGATGGCAACATCTAGAAGAGTCTATTCATAAAAGCACAGAGCTCAGGTGTTAGAAATAACATGGTAGTTTCGCCATATCTCGTTGAGTCCTTTTCACTTCTATTTTTATTTTTTTTCATTTTAAACTATGTTTCTCTAAGTGATTAGGTGGGGCACACGATTCAAGTTGTTACCATTGCTAGGGTGAATTAGAGTGATTTAGTTACTATATATATATATATAAAAAAAAGAGTTGAGACCGGACCAATTAGACCAATCGGAATAAATATTAACACTTGGATAGCAATATGTGTGTGTTCTCCCTGTCTCCGTCGCCTAAACAAGCGTGGAATGCAGGACCCGTGGGAACTATCGTGTAATATGCTGACAAGAAGCATGCGCTTGGATCCAAAAGATCTATTCATGCCGTTAATAAAAAAAATTGAGACCAGACCATTTGACCAAAAGGAATAAATTCAATAAAGTCGACCACTGGTACCCTTGTATATGCCAGCTGTGTTGACCTAGATTTAGGATTATCAATCACTGGTTCCCTTGTATATGCCAGTTGTGTTGATATTAGTCAGACTAGTATCTCAATCCATTAGGATAGGTTCATTTTGGCGGAGGCCTTCAGACAGATATGGGAAACGCTGTTCACTTAGTAAACATCAAAACCATATATGTTTTTCTATATCCATCTTCTTGATCTATCCATGTGATTAGTTTTGACTCCGGATATTGATGTCCATAGTGCAACTATTTGAGTAGATCTCTGTCACTTTATATGAATTTTAGTATGCTTGAGTGCAAACTCGTGTACATCAATTGGAATTTCCCATCAGGGTACTTCCTCTTGTAGTCAATAAGTATGCCAACCAAGGAGATTCTTTAGTGCCTTCCAAGGTTCGTTGTAGATAGCTAGGGTCTGGAGTATTAAGGTTTTGTGGGTATATCTCTAGTAAGCCCTCCCGAGACTATAACTCGGCCACTAGGGACACCTAGGGGTTTAAAGGCTTATTGCATACGCTAAATGCAATCGACGATGCCTGCGACAGTGAGTTAGGATTTTATTTTCTATTTGATTTGCTCGAGGACTAGCAAATAACAAGTTTGAGGGTATTTGATAGGCACATTTTTGTGTATTATATAATCTCAATTGTATATATTATTAGTGCTCGATTTTATATTTATTATGGCTTTTTATGTCCCTGTAGGTATTTTTGGAGAAATAAGCTTTTGCGGCGAAATTGGCTAAAAAAGTGGTTTTTGCGCCCGTGGGAGAAAATTACTATACAGAATCTCACTTTGGATAAGGGGTAACCTAATTACTAAGAGGTGACCCATTTCCAGGCATCTGCTAAAGGGAGACCGGGACTGGATAGGGGAAGGTCACATTTCTTCACGTTTTCAAACATTCGTTTTGGCGGGAACTATGGGCAGCGAAGAACAATTTTTAGGGTTCGAATTTTGGAGCAGATTTGAAGAGATTCAATCGCTGGAAACAGTTGGGATGAACGTGATTAAGCTAAACATGGATAGTGTAAGTGATTTCACGAAGCAAATTGGGTTGGATAAGTTGTGAAAAGAGAACAAAGTTCAACAGGGAATGCTGTTTTCACGGGATTCTGTTGGGTCCAGTTTTGGCAATTGCGTGGAGGATTAGGGAGGATATCTTCTCTTATTCGATTCCCTTATATCTCGGGAAAGTTTGGTAACAACAGAAGACGCGTACGAAGAGTTTGAACAAGGATCAGCAGCCGTGTAGAAAAGAAAAGCCGTGACTTGGAAGAAAGGAAGAAGAAGAGATTTTCTCGGGATTTTTGGAGTTGATTGGGTATATAAAGGCTGGTGCGAAGTGAGAGAAGATTATCAAGAGTTCTGGGGTCGATCAGAGACCAGAGCGAGGTTGCATAGGCGAAGAACAGGAGTTGCAGGAAAGCTTCCTGCTGCTGCTCGAGGAGGAAGAAGAAGACGAAGAACGGACCCTCCAGGGCCGTCGTTCTTCAACAGTGCAAGCAGCAGAGAGGAAGTGTCATAGTTTAGCTGCAGTTACCATCTATCGTTTCTTTCTGGACGCTTACTGAGGGTCGTAGATCCTATGTGTTATCCCTTTTTCAATCTTTTAAACATCTTGTGAGTCTTAGAATCATTGTTTCATAACTTTTGACTCTTTTAATCATATTTTGAGCATCAAATATATATTTTTAGAACATGATTATTATGAATATCTAAACCCCATTACTGGTATGATGGAGGAAACCATTCTTTATGCATGAGTAATTCTATTTAATTCTGTTATGACTATTTGCACTATTATGGGTTGATTTATGATTTTTCTTGATTATTTGTGATTTTATCTGATGATGTATGCTTAGTCTAGGAACTCTTGATGCATCATGCTTATGATTTACATCTAATACTTTACAAAATCTATTTTTTGGCAAAGAAAAGAGTCGATATTTATTATCATTATAAGCTATAATTGTCTAGAATTAATAGTTGATTCGCATGAGTATAAGAATTGGTGGAATCCTGAGTCTTAGTATCTCTTGATCCTGTGACAAATTTCGTATATATTTTTGTTTTAAAAATATTTTCAAGTCCGAGCAACGAATCCTTATTTACTGCAATCGAATTATTACAACACAAACCGTGGCTGAATGTTCATGAATTGATTCTCTTGAATCAAATCCGATTTTGTTTCAATTGTGACTTGTATACTTCTATGAGAATATAAACAATTGAACAACTCTATGAATAATACAATTAGATTCATTTGATTATCATTTGATCTAGAAGTGTTAGATGAATGTGGTTAGTACAAAATTGTTCATATGGCTAACTTCGGTTAACTATTATTGAGCCAACTTAATATACACGTTTAGGTATACAGTTACACATATCTATATGAAGGTATATTTCATTTGTGTGTAACAAGCTAAGACCATCTAACGGTGGAGAGATATTTCTTTGGTTTTGAGCAAACTTAGCTTGAATCTTAAATCAGATTTTCATCTAATGGTGAATATTGATCGCTGTGTTTTAAAGCTATCAAACCCTGATTTCAAGACTATATAAGGGAGCACTCTAGCAACTAAAAAGCCTAATACCCACATCTCATGTATGATACTAGTTGCGACTAGAGTCGATTCTCCTTTAACCTAGTTTTTTCCTAAAACCATTATAGGTTGACGACTTAAAGACTTCATTGGGATTCAGAAGCCATACCCAACTATTTTCCCTGTAGTTGCGCATTCTTATCTTACTTGTTATATCATATTAAGTATTATCTTCTCTAAGATTGGCTCGAGATTTATTTCCGATAGGTAAGATATAAAAAGTAATCACAAAGCTCTTCGTCTCATTCTTTGTGATTCCACAATAACTTGTTCTAATACCATATAGTTAAGTTATTGTGAGGTGATTGATATTTCTAGGTTGTTCTTCGGGAATATAAGAACGGATTATCAATTGGCTCATGTTTACCTTAATTTATAAAATGGCGGATCAAAACTTCATGTGTATTTCTGTGGGAGACAGATTTATCTGTCAGAATAGACTTTTCTGTGGTAGACAGATTTTTTATAAAGTCTTCGACATTGGGTCGTATCAAATCTTAGTTATGGGTGATATTAGCTAAGGGAATCAAGTGCGTAGAGTCTTGCTGGGATTCAGAGACGCAAGGAACACGACTATACCTTAATCGGTGTGAGACTTGGTTATGGCTTAAGTTCATTCCAGCCCGAAGTTAAATTGTAGTTGGCTAGTGTCCGTAGCGGCTTAATACAATATGGTGTTCAAATCTGGACTAGGTCTCAGGTTTTTTCTACATTTGCGGTTTCCTCGTTAACAAAACTTCTGGAGTCTGTGTTATTTCTTTTCTGCATTATATTTTTTTATATAATTGAAATATCACAGGTTGTACGTAGTTCATTCAATTGGTAAATCCGACCTTTGATTGTTGATTGAAATTGATTGACACTTGAACATTGGTCTTTGGTACCGTTCAAGTTGTTTCTCATAATAATCAGGTCCACGGATTCCTACCTGTTTGATTTACTGATTACATTTGAAAAAGCGGGGGTCTAACAGCCACACCCAATATTTTGCTTAGCAATATGTATGGACTAACTCCAATATACTTTGCTAGAGAATCAACTAGACAGTCAGACTCAATCTAGATAAAAGTATATCAAAGGAGTTAATATCTCAATCTCTCGATTTGATATATACTCAAGCATATAGAAATATGCGAGTCTTTATCAAATACTAGAGAGATAACTTGGATGGTATCAAAGACCAATATCCAAGTATCAATCAATTTAGATCAACAACCAAAAGGTAGGATATTCTAATTGATTGAACAACGCACAACCTGTGATATTTCAATTATAAAGATAAACAATATAATGCGTAAACAGAAATAACAAAGACACCATAATTTTGTTAACGAGGAAACCGCAAATGCAGAAAAACCCCGAGACCTAGTCAGATTGAACACACATTGTATTAAGCCGCTACAGACACTAGACTACTCCAAACTAACTTCGGTCTGGACTGTAGGTTAACCCCAACCAATCTCACACTGATCCAAGGTACAGTTATGCTTCTACATCTCTGATCCCAGCAAGACACTACGTACATGATTCCCTTAGCTGATCTCACCCATAACTAAGAGTTGCTACGACCCAAAGTCGAAGAATTTAATAAACAAATCTGTATCACACAGAAAAGTCTATAGGATTGAATAAATCTGTCTCCCACAGAAATACCCAAGAGTTTTTGTTCCGTCTTTTGACAAATCAAGATGAACAGGAACCAATTGATAACCCAGACTTATATTCCCGAAGAACAGCCTAGTATTATCAATCACCTCACAATAGTCTTAATCGATGCAACGAAAAAATATATTTTGGAATCACAAACGATGAGACGAAGATGTTTGTGATTACTTTTTATCTTGCCTATCGGAGATAGAAATCTCAAGCCAATTATTACAATTGTATTCGTACGATAGAAACAGCAAGATCAGATCACACAACTACGATAAAGTAGTATCGGTCTGGCTTCACAATCCCAGTGAAGTTTTTAAGTCGTTAACCCGGTTTGAGAAAAGAAAACCAGAGGTTAAAGGAGAATCGACTCTAGCTTAGCACAACTAGTATCACACGTAAGGTGTGGGGATTAAGTTTCCCAGTTGCTAGAGTTCTCCTTTATATAGTCTTTCAAATCAGGGTTTGCAATAAATGTTAGCTTAGTAACAAAGAATTCAATATTCACCGTTATATGAAAACCTAATTAGATTCAAGCTAATATTTATCAACTGTTAGATCGAAAACATAGCTTGTTATAAACAATTGAAATTCACGTTTCTAGGCTCGCGTAACCGTACCCCAACTTGTACATTAGTTGGTTCAACAATAGTTAACCAAATGGTTGGCCATATGATCACTTTCATATCAACCATATTCTTCTTCACCATAACTAGTTCAAATGACTCAAATGAACTAGTTAGAGAGTTGTTCAATTGCTTAGATCTTATGTAACTTTACAAGATACAATCAAAGCAAAAACGATTTGATTCACTCGAATCGGCTCATGAACTTAATATCCACTGTTTTCAAAAGCATTCCTTAGTCAATATAAAGATGAGTTCAAGAACAATATTTTTTAGATATAACCTACTCAAGTTCGCGGACTAGGTTCGCGGACTTAAGTTCCCGGAAAGAGTTTTCAAACTCCAGCAGATATTCTCGGGTCGAGAACTATCGTCAGTTCGCGGACTGATTTTGCTGAGTGAGTTCTCAAACTCCAGCAGATATTCTCGGGTCGAGAACTTCCGCCAGTTCGCGGACTGAGTTCGCAAATTGTGCAAACTTCCGGTTCTCTTGATCAACAAAGTTCGCGAACTTTGGTTCAAGGAATATGACTTATACATATATGTGTTTCCACAACAATGCTTATATCCACCAATGGTTATATAATCTAAACTCTCATTTCAATCATTGAAACATTTTCAGAGGGCGTTATGTAGTTGTTATTCACAAACCATTTTTCGTCAGAGAAATTTTCAAAGTGATTGAAACATAACATGATTTCGTCACTAGGTAAAGATGAACTTGGCTAAAGCGAAAGCTTACCAACACATGTTTCGAGAAATAGATAGGCGAGATAAACTCGGCTCGAAATACCAAATGTGTATAATCTAAGTCTATATAGCAAAACGACTTTTGTCTCAAGATAGGAGATAAATAGACTTTTGAGTGATAGATAAGTTTAAGTCTCCACATACCTTTTAGTCGATGAAGATCCACCAGTTTCTTGAGTAGTCCTTCGTCTTGTATGATGATTGTCATGGAGTTCTTGAGCTCAACTACACTTTCTATCCTAGTCCGAGACCTTAGCTATAGTAGACTAGAAATCAAGACTTATAGTTTCGATCACTAACATTTATAAATATGTTTGATATAGAAACGCATGCGAGTTCGACCGAGCAATGATCTAACAATCTCCCCCTTTGTCAATTTTAGTGACAAAACTATTAATACATATGGAATACAAAAAAGATAAATACATTTTTGAAGCTCCTATTCCACATGCCTAATCTTCAACATTACTCGAAATCTTCGTCAATTCCAAGTACTCCAATGATCCCAAATGTTGTAAGTTTAGCATCATCGTTGTTGAAAATCTTTATCTGTAACAACGAGAAAACAAGAGTTCTCAATCATTGTTATACAGTGTCATAGTATCATTACACAGTATCAAAGTTCAATTGTATCACAACTTTGACAACAATACTATGGTGATGTGTATCACTCCCCCTTAGTCAATACTCCATCTCACATGGAACCACTCCCCCTTACATAATGATCCGAAAACCATATGTATTTGAAGTGTGAACTACATATTAATTCTCCCCCTTTTTGTCAATAAAATTGGCAAAAGTACAAGAACGGGATCCTAATGAAATTTCCGAAAGAGACATTTCATGACTAAAAGAAAGCATATATCAACTTGTTCTTAGATGCAATCATAAATCCGAAGCTAAATGCATCCATCAAGGAGTTTAAAGATACAAGATAACCTCTATAATATTCCACAGCCGTACTCCCCACAAAGATATGGCAATTAAGCACAAGTTCAATTAAGAACTCTTCCCCATAAAACGTCATTCCCGAAAGATCAACAAGAGCGACCTTAATTTCGAAAGAAAAGAAGGATTTCTTTGGACATAACAAATCACATACGAATATGAATTTGAATCCAAATGATACTCAATTAAATTAAACAAAAGAGAACACATGATTAATTTAATCGGAAATGCTCAACATAAGTAAACTTATGGAGACCCAAAAATAATCAATTAGATTAATCACAAGAGAACCCATAATTAAGCTAATCGGAATACACAACCAAATTAACCACAAGAAGTAATAAATTTAATTCTAATGCTCGACATAAGAAAATCTATGGAGAAATAACTAAGTTAATCATAAGAAATAATCAACTCAGTCAATATTGCTCAACATAAGAAAACTTACGGAGCCTCACAGTAATACATAAAAGATTATGGATCAGGGAAGATCAATACTGCGGAATACACAAGGATTCATTTTATTTTCCATCACGATTTGCATAACGACATACAATAAACATAATCCTTTCAAACAAAAGATTTTAACCTATCTTCCATCAAAGATTGACATAATATGCTTACCTTTTGTATTTGTCAAAAGTCTATTCATTCTTTTATCAATATGTGAATATCGACTTACGAAAGACTTTACTTTTGACGAAGTATGGGACAATGAAGTTCACAGACGTAACCACACATATTCCATAACAATATTACAATATATAAAACCATAAAGATTAATACTGCAAAAATCATCTTCTAAATTTTAGAATTTAAACAAATAAACCTAAAAACATGAAGATGAAAACGTTGGACATAGCTATGTGTAATCACAATCATGGCTATTCCAAACTCTAGTTATTTTTCTAAATAAAAACAAGCAAAATAGAAGATTTACTAGGCAAAATAGAGCTTTCTCAAGGCTTCTACCGAGAATTCCTTCTTGTTATTGAAAAACCCATTGATTATGGGATCATTCAGTTCCTCCAAATCTTCAGAAATATCAGTTAACTCACTGAGTTCTCATTTTAGATCACGCAAGGAGTTCTTGGTTAGAGACAATATTTCTTCATAGTGAGTTATCTTTTCCAAAGAGGAAACAATTTGAGATTTTAAATTATTTCTCTTTTTGATAAAATCTTTCACCATGCCTCTAAAATTATTATCAAAATGACAACCAGATAAGACACAGTTAGAGGAAGAACCTTCTCCATTATTTGTAGCCTTCACTCTCTTCATCCTTGAGGAAGAAATTCCTTTACACAGATACACGTTAGATGCTTCAACTGCATCCCTTCTTTTGGTGCCTCTAGTTACAGGAGCCATGAAACTGTATTTTTTAGGAAAAAGGAAGTCTACAAATAATTTTATAGATAGACTAATGAACGACTAAACCCTAGAAGAACGAGTCTTTTGAGGTTTAATGATCAAATATATATATTGTTAGGAGAATATTTTCTTAACAAAAATAAATACAATACTTGAGCCAAAAAGACGCAAAACCTCAATTTCTCAAGTTAAAGATGAGGATGCGAACGTCTCTGGAACTAGGCAGGGGACGTTGTGAGCCAAGCGCTCCCCTTATTTTCCACATAGTGGTTTACCAAGGTTTATTATGTAAACAGATTTCCTACCTCTTCTGAATCTGGAAGCACTGGTTTTATGAGCCCCAGGTTGATTATCCAGATTCATCTTTTCCATGTTATTTTGCAGTTTGGTGATTTTCTTATTGCTCTTTTTGAATCTCCAACATGTGCTCTGAACATGATTTGCATTTCCACAAAACGAACAAATCAGGGATCCTTTGTCTTGTCGAAGTGCCTTCTGTTTACCACAGCTGTCATCCTTTATCTTTCCATGATTAATAGAAACAATATGTTTGACAGTACCCGCAGCTTTGCTTTTAAATCCTAAACCATGTGTATTTCCAAAGGATTTCTGACCAAATAACATTGTTGAGATTTTGTCAGAGCTTCCAGATAATCTTTGTAGATCATACTTGAGAGTATTAGTCTCTTTTTCCTTTAGAGCAATGGTTCTGGTGAGTTTATCATTAAGACAATCTATCTCAAGATCTTTCACCTGGATTAACGATTCTAGTTTCTTCAATGAAGATTTTAATTGAAGATTTTCTTGAAGAACCTCTCTATTCAAGAATTCGAAAATCTATGTGTCAGACTCAATATCTGAATCAGACTTTGAGTATGTGGATGTTTCTGCCGCATAAGCTAAGGGTTCATCACATCTATCAGACGAATTCAAATCGCTGACACTTAAAGATTTTTCATTCACAGAATCATTAGCTGCAAGAGCTGACAGAAGATGTTTATCACATCTAATGCTTCTTTTTACAAATTCTTTGATCATTTCTGTTATTAGTGGTTATTGAACCAATCACCATTTGAGCAACATTCATCATCCCAAGACAAGTTAGAGGTTTCACTTGTGTCGGAAGCAACATTGAATGCAAGGGTTTGAACAGAATTTTGATCAAGAATTTTTACCTTTCCAAAAGAGGTATTTTTGGAGAGGGTGTTGAGGTTATTTCCTCCATCGATGACATGCTTCTTAGATACGTATCTATTGTCTTCAAATATAGTTTCTAAGATATCCCAGGCATATTTAGACTTAGTGCAAGGAGACACATAGTGCTGAAGGTCTGGGGTAATGGTCTGTCTGATAGCATTTAATACGTCAGAGTTTTGTATTGCAACAAGAGATTCTTCAGGACTATAACTACAAACATCCTTAGGTATAGATACAACGCCTTCTGTATTAACCGGAGGATCATAGCCATTAACGACACGTACCCAAGTTCAAAAATCACGAGCTTGAAGAAAATTACTCATAACAACTTTCCATCCTAGGTAGTTTGAGCTATCGAAAACTAGTGGTACGTTTATTGAGATAACACTTCTTTCCATAGAGTCAGATCGCTACAAACACAGAATTGTAAGGTCTTAAACGTGTTTTCCTTCTCTGATACCAATTAAAAAAGTGGGGGTCTAACAACCACACCCAATATTTCGTTTAGCAATCTGTATGGACTAACTCCAATATACTTTGCTAGAGAATCAACTAGACAGTCAGACTCAATCTAAATAAAAGTATATCAAAGGAGTTAATATCTCAATCTCCCGATTTGATATATACTCAAGAAAATAGAAATCAGCAAGTCTTTATCAAATACTAGAGAGATGACTTGGATGGTACCAAAGAGCAATATCCAAGTGTCAATCAATTGAAATCAACAACCAAAAGGTCGGATATTCTAATTGATTGAAAAACCCACAACCTGTGATATTTCAATTATAAAGATAAACAATATAATGCGGAAATAGAAAAAACACAGAAACCAGAATTTTGTTAACGAGGAAACCGCAAATGCAGAAAAACCCCGGGACATAGTCCAGATTGAACACACACTGTGTTAAGCCGCTATAGACACTAGCCTACTCCAAACTAACTTCGGTCTGGACTGTAGTTGAACCCCAACCAATCTCACACTGATGCAAAGTACAGTTATGCTCCTACGTCTCTGATCCCAGCAGGATACTACTTACTTGATTCCCTTAGATGATCTCACCCAAAACTAAAATTTGCTACGACCCAAAGTCGAAGACTTTAATAAACAAATCTGTATCACACAGAAAAGTCTATAGGATTGAATAAATCAGTCTCCCACAGAAATAACAAAGAGTTTTTGTTCCGTCTTTTGATAAATCAAGGTGAACAGGAACCAATTGATAACCCGGACTTATATTCCCAAAGAACAACCTAGTATTATCAATCACCTCACAATAGTCTTAATCGACGCAGCGAAAAAAGATATTGTGGAATCACAAAAGATGAGACGAAGATGTTTGTGATTACTTTTTATCTTGCCTATCGGAGATAGAAATCTCACGCCAATTATTACAATTGTACTCGTACGATAGAAACAGGAAGATCATATCGCACAACTATGATAAAGTAGTATCGTTCTGGCTTCACAATCCCAATGAAGTCTTTAAGTCGTTAACCCGGTTTGAGAAAAGAAAACCAGAGGTTAAAGGAGAAACGACTCTAGCTTAGCACAAATAGTATCACAAGTAAGGTGTGGGGATTAGGTTTCCCAGTTGCTAGAGTTCTCCCTTATATAGTCTTTCAAATCAGGGTTTGTAATCAATGTTAGCTTAGTAACAAAGCATTCAATATTCACCGTTAGATGAAAACCTGATTAGATTCAAGCTAATAATTTTCAACCGTTAGTTCGGAAACATAGCTTGTTATACACAAATGAAATGCACGTTTCTAGGCTCGTGTAACCGTACCCAAACTTGTACACTATTTGGTTCAACAATAGTTAACCAAATGGTTAGACATATGATCACTTTTATATCAACCATATTCTTCTTCACCATAACTAGTTCAAATGACTCAAATGAACCAGTTAGAGGGTTGTTCAATTGCTTAGATCTTATGTAACTTCACAAGACACAATCGAAGCAAAAACGACTTGATTCACTCAAATCGGTTCATGAACTTAATATCCACGGTTTGCAAAATCATTCCTTAGTCAATACAAAAATGAGTTCAAGAACAATCGCTTTTAGATATAACCTACTCAAGTTCGTGGACTGGGTTCGCGGACTTAAGTTCCCGGAAAGAGTTTTCAAACTCCAGCAGATATTCTCGGGTCGAGAACTATCTTCAGTTCGTGGACTGAGTTTGCTGAGTGAGTTCTCAAACTCCAGCAGATATTATCGGGTCGAGAACTTCCACCAGTTCGCGGACTGAGTTCGCAAACTGTGCAAACTTCCGGTTCTCTTGATCAACAAAGTTCGCAAACTTTGGGTCAAGGAATTGGACTTATACATGTATGTGTTTCCACAACAATGCTTATATCCAACAATGGTTATATAATCTAAACTCTCATTTCAATCATTGAAACATTCTCAGAGGACGTTATATAGTTGTTATTCACAAATAATTTTTCGTCAGAGAAATTTTCAAAGTGATTGAAACATAACATGACTTTCTTCACTAGGTAAGATGAACTTAGCTAAAGCAAAAGTTTACCAACACATATTTCGAGAAATAGATAGGCGAGATAAACTCCGCTCGAAATACCAAATGTGTATAATCTAAGTCTATATAGCAAAACGACTTTTGTCTCAAGATAGGAGATAAATGGACTTTTGAGTGATATATAAGTTCAAGTCTTCACAACATACCTTTTAGTCGATAAAGATCCACCAGTTCCTTGAGTAGTCATTCATCTTGTATGATGATTTCCATGGAGTTCTGGAGCTCAACTACACTTTCTATCCTAGTCCGAGACCTTAGCTATAGTAGACTAGAAATCAAGACTTATAGTTTTGATCACTAACATTGACAAACATGCTTGAGATAGCAACGCATGCGAGTTCGACCGCGCAATGCTCTTACAACATTGAGAAACAGAGATATAACTCTTGGATATATTTCCTTGATTGAGTCTGACTCTCTAGTTGATTCTCTTTGAATTATATTGGAGTTAGTCCATACAGATTGCCGAACGAAATATTGGGTGTGGTTGTTAGACCCCCGCTTTTTCACACACTAGTCATCTTCTTATCATACACATAACCCTTTCTCTTGTGACTTACGTCCGACCTACTACATTCGCATACCATTTCAAACCTCCAATCTTTTTGTTGAGTGTTTTTTACTAGAACACACATTTTCTCTTTTTCTTTCTCAAGAACCCAATTGATTGCTTCGTCTTTCTGCAACCATTCAAAATCATTAGCATAATGTGCGGAAGTATCAGGACCCCTTACACTGTGAACTTTAGGCTGATCCGTCATCGGTACCAATACAATCTACAAAACATCACAAGTTAGTTGACATACACTACCATACTCGGAAAGGTCGATATATAAAACAACAACGACCAACGCACAGCCGGCAGGGTCGAAGAATACAACAATGACGACCAAACTATAGTCGGCATGGTTGACATATTCAAAACAATGACGGCTTAAGCATGTTTCATAACCCAGTTTCTTGTGCTGCAAAAGAGGGTTATTCGGCGGGGTTCTTATTTATGACCTTGCAGACTAAAATACTGCTCATGAAAAGTCGTGGCATTTGGTAATAAAAACCATACCGACTCTTATGTCCGCACGGTTCGACCATCGTCGACCTTGCCGATATTGGGCCGTAAAAGTGAAAAAAAAATCTATCATTTGCATGGAAAAATCACAATCTTCACCACGTAAGTTGTGTACCTGACTATTTGCAGCTCCCTTTTCTTCTTCTGGATCATTAGATTCTACGTTTGGCTCAATACATTCATCACTTCCATATCCATCTTGAGTTTGAGGAAATAAAGTGCGGATCATGCATATAATCCATTTGATCATGATTTGGTAGATCACCATACAAATATTCATCTATAGGAGGAAAATTAGAAGACTCCACCACTCCAAAATCATGATTAGAATCACTCATTTCCCTCATCTTACAATAATCACAAAACTCTAACTTTTCCCCAAAAAACTTCTTCTATTACTTCACTCTCTTTCTTACTCTCAATTATTTACAAATCCACTCATATAAAACAACTAACAAATCTAACTAATTTAACTAATATGATCATATCAATTAAATTAGTCTTGATCATTGTTGGGAAAATTTAACCATTTAAAAATTAAATGGTTAAGAAGTATTTTATTTTACTTCATAATGACCAGGGTTTTGTCTCACTTGATATACCTCAATTAATCTGGGTATACCCCAATTTGACCATGTTTATTATTAAATAAAGAAATAGAAAATTTTGGAATCCTGGGTATCCATTATTTCATGACATAAAAATATACAACAATAGATGGTCACTTCAGCCGCAGTAGCAGTACTGCACCAATCAATTCCACAACCTTCTTTTTTTTGCCCACACACTACTGACAAAAGCAACTAAATAACGCTGACAATATTTGTCCAGTTTCTTATCAAGGCTGAATTGGGGGTCCTGGAAAAATAATTGGGGACCCCTAGCAACAGAACAAAAAAGGTCATGAAATAGTAATTGGGAGTTATCCCTTATCCCCAGCTTTCTTAAAGGGTTAAACTACCCCAAATCATTAGTGGTAATTAAGTTAATTAATTGTTAATTAGTTTAATTAGATTAAAATCAGATTTAGGGATACAATTTTGATAAAAGAAAAATTGTGTTTTTGTGTTGTGGAGAGGAAGAAGTTGAGTTTTTGGGGGATTCCAGTAGAGGAATCATATTGCTCAAAATGAAGGAACGAATCCTCAAAATGAAGAACCCGAAGCTCAAAACAATCAGGTAAACGTCCTATACTCTTCAAATTGTATGAATGATGCCCCAAGTGGTCGATTCATGTACACTATGCAACTACTCAGAGTGAGGGTCGTTAAGTCGAGAGGGTAATAAACGAACGACTCTAAGGAGTCGTCAATTACTTGACACAACCTTTGACGACTCAAATTTGCAACTTTTGCAAGTTATGAAAAATCGTCAACCAAGTGTGATATAATTGACGACTCCAGCTAGTTAGGTCATATAGAGTCGTTAACTTAATATGTTTAGAACCTAACGACTCTAAAACTTTTTACTCTTTGAAGATGTTACTCTTAGGGTCGTTAATTAGGCATTCCTATATACGGACGACCCTAGCGAGCCATTTCATAGATTAAGGATCGGCAAGAAAAATTTATAAAACCAAACGACCCTTCACCATCGTTAACGACTTCAAAAATTTGACATGACGACCCTTCAACATAGTTAACGACTACAACCATTTGGCATGACGACCCTTCCTATTTTTTGAACAGGGAACAAATTTTGTATCATATAGAGTCGTTAGTTTCATAAAGGGGTTGTCAAACAAAGAATCGTTAATGCTTTAGAAATATATTGACGACCCTGTCACTATTTGGGACAGAGAGGTGGTTCTGCATAAGACAGAGTCGTTCGTATTTAAAAAGGGTCGCCGAGAAGAATCGTTAATGATTTAGAAATCCCTAGACGACACTATTCTAGGGCAGAAAACCAGGTTTAGGGTCGTTATCTACTACACCCTAATGGTTAACGATTTTTTATCAATTCAACATGCATATCAAAAATCGTTAAGCAATAAAAAATCGTGGTTAACGACCCTGGCATTGTAACTGCAATTTTGCAGTTGAAAACCTAATTTTTCAATCAACAAATCAAATTAAAACGCGAACCCAACTTAGATTAAGGGGTTTTAGTTCACTTACGACGATGAATCGGTAAGAATTTTTTTTTCTCAGAAGTCGTTAATGGAATGGGAAACAGTGGGAGAGAGGGAGCGGAGGAGAAGAAGAATGGGAGGAGAAGAAATTATTAGAGAAAATAGTTATTTCACCATTATTTTGGAAGCCCCATATATCTTCTGGTGTGGGTATAAAATGTGTCCTGACTCGGTGGTAAAATGTATCCCGATTCAGCCTCGTTTCTTATTTGATATTTTCTTTTACTCGGTGCAACCGTTGGTGTACCAATCCCTATGACCAGCAACCCATTTTGGATCTTTTGGACTGAAGGACTTTGAAACAACCCTTGAGTTCAAGAGCTCGATTATGGGAGCAAATTTTACACATCGAGGTGTCTTATACTGATCAATTTGAGCACCACGGTTGATTGAGTAGTCCATCAGCTTGTCGAATGTATCCATCTCGACTAACCTTATCTCTAGTGGTCCAACTGACTTGTCACATACACGGCCTTGGCGGTAAACACTGTTGAGAGATTCTTCAATTGTGAGGCAACAATCTTCAAATACTGAGAAAGGAATTGAGGTTTTGCCGTCATGAAGAAGTTCCCAATATAGCACATAATGGCCTGGGATAGTTGATGTATCCGCTAAACTTGTGTAGTCAACAAGAGAGGCATTAAACGGTTTGAGATGACTCACAGCATTCTTCACAGCATTTTGAAGATCTACTTCATCCGTCTTGTCAGAGTCGATGCTTAAAACAACATTCTTTCGGCATACAAAGTTGAATTGAGGAGCGTTGTTCTTGAATCCAGCAACTCGAAGTATGTCTCCAACTTTATAGCGATAAATTCCTGTTACAAGAAAAATGTTTTGATGGATCTAAAAGCTAACAAAGATAACACTTGTGCAACTAATGAAATTGGTCAAATTACCTGCATAAGTGGTAATAACAAGCTCATATTCTTTACCAAGCTGAACATTGACGAGATCAACAAGTTCTTGCTGTTCGTCATTCTCAATCGAGGTTGTTGCAATTGACACCAAGTTGGCGTATTCAGTATGGGTCTTCTCCACTGGCAAGAATTCAAAATAGCCCATAGTAGGGATGAGAGTGTAGGATACTTCACTGGGCTTAGTTAAAGGCTCAAGGTTCAGACCGAAATAACATTCTGAAGACGCGTACAAGGTGCTAACAATTGGAAGGCCATTGCTGTAAAAATCAAGACTAGCAATATACTGCGACATTGTCCCGGTAATGATAACATCTACATACTTAGCATTGGCCCATAACCTTGTAATAATCCCCTGCCATGAATCCTTACTACACTCTGACTTGATGAAGTCTGCAAGTCCAGGGTTAGGCTTAAGTAATTTTGAGACCGCTTCTTTTACAGACGAGTCAGTGATTTTGGAGTTCAGATTTCCAGTTCGAATGTCATTGCTTAGATCAATCCAGTGTTTTTGCAGAAACCGTATTGCCCGAAGAAATACAGACGCAAAAACTGCTCCTACTCGAAGAACTTGATGGTTTTGGTAAAGCCCACAAAGTAACTGAGAATACATGCTTTGGTAAGAATCCGTGCAAATTATGGTCTCGTTTGGACTAGTATAGCTGTTGAAAGGATCAGAAGTTCCTTCTTTGAAGTATGAACTCTTATAGTAGCTCGTTAGAGCTGGATGAGCTACTAACCCTCCTGGTGTTTTAGCTTCAGATTTTACAAACATAAAATACATCCCTTTGCCTTTGTTCAAGTCAGGGACATATTGATCCATTATAGGCATTTGAAGACTGTAAAACAAAGATCGTCTTTCAAACTCTTCATCAATCATCGGCATCAGTTTCCTTTCTCCCCCTGAAGTGCCAGAACTATATAGAAAAGAAAACAAATGGTCAAACCAGAAGCTTTAGAAACAGATAGGAATCAAAAGAAAATATCAAGAAGTAGCACATAGTCAGCAGACCTTGTAAGAAATTGTGAGATCGGTAGTGCACAGAGGATTGGTGAAGCATCACCGTCAGCGATACGAGTGATATCAGGTTGAAGATCTTCGTAAGTGACAACGGGCATAACTCTTTTGAATGTCTCACGGTCTGTGCGCCCACTTAACCCATGTCTTTGTAAATACTCGACATGGGCACTGCGTGAAAGTATTTCATGGAGCACTTGCTTTTGAACTTCGTCTGCCTTCTTTGTTATTTCCTCTATGTATTGAAGTGCCTTTTTCTTCTTATCTACCTCTCTAATGGAACTGCTAGTAGTTCTGTTTTGAACATTACAGTAATCCATCTCAACTGAAGTGCGTACGCTAATTAATGAAGAACTCAAAAGACTAACAAAATAGAGAGAAAGAGAGAAAAGAGCTGTACTTATGAGAGTGGAGAATAGGATTATATATATAGCTGAAATAACTACTGCACTCCCGCGGAATTTATCCCCCTTATGCATGACGTGTATGACATGGAAAGACCATACATACCCCTAAAATGTCAAGACCTGCTATGAAATCATTAAGGGCACATTAACATTAATAAAAGCATGTTAAATTGAACTTCAATTCACTTCTGAAGATTATTTTTTTTTTAAAACAAGAAATTTCATGTAAAGACACCATATGAAGACATGGAAAAATATGGATCACGATCATAATGTAATGTATTAAAATGGTCCGAAAAGGATTAGGATGATTCATTAGAATAATTATAAAACATAAATTATTCGTTAGTTTGATCATTTTTCAAATAGAAAGAGATATGGAGGTTCGTAATTTCTTTGCACTTGCAACAATAAGTCGAGTTCTTTGTACACGTACCTAGTTTTTTTGATATTTTCTATCAGGAGCTTTTTTTAGGGGTATTGAAATGATTGATAAGAAGTTGCAGTGACGCCATAAATTTGAAAAATGTGATGTTATAAATTTGGAAATAGTGATGGAAGTTTCCAACCACTTAACCGGGTTGGCCTTCCGTGGATTGATTGTCGCCATGAACATGTAGCAGGTATTTACCTAAGTCCAAGATTTATACATAATGTATACCCAAATTAAAATAAATCGACAAAAGCATGTGTTAATTAGGGCTGTCAAGAAAATTAAGCTACAGAAGGAATACCGAATACGGTCCCCAAGAGTTGTTGGGTCAAGGGTTCACACTACAGTTAGTCATAGAATATAAAGAACCAACCAACCCAACGTAGGCAACAACAACCTCACCTCTTTGGTTATCACTTTCGTCCGTTTGGCGCCGATTTTTTTCTAATGCAGGGTAGTTAGAACTGCAGGTAGTCGAATAACACGACATTTGAACTACATGTATTGGACTATAGTTGTTGGCACGTTTCAAGAAGCATAGGTTCACTTACTGTACATTTTATAAAATAAACGTTAAGAACAAATTAATCAGAAAATAGTGAATCATCCACTATTCATCGTGTCCAAAACATCTACAATTTGTAGGAACAAAAACCCTTTTTGGCTTTCTGTTGGTTAAATTGAAGCCCTTAAAATCTCCAATCTCTTGTTGTATGTTGAATTGGAACCCAGTAAATTTTCAATTTGAAATCGAAACCCTATAAATATCCCTTAGTATATTTATTCAAAAACCCTAGAAATCTCCCATTGTTTACTAAATTCTTAACTTTAGAAATTCAGAATATAAACCTTCAGAGAGATAACAAGGAATAACATACAGTAAACATGATCTTAATTAGTTTACACAAGATATGAATACTTGATCTTGATCTATGAAATATGAAAATACAAATACATATCTCCAATCGAGTTCTGATCGATCAGAAAGTTTTTAACATATATATCTTCCCGTGATTGTTGTTTGAGGGTGAAAACAGTTTCTGCTGATTTTGGTAATTTCGTGTGTGAGTGAGAAACGAGTCTAAACCCTAAACAATGTGCTGCACGGGAGTACTTTAGATTCGAGAGATCAATCTGTACAAATCCGGACTAAACCAAGAAATGGTCGTTCCAGACTTGCTTCGGTCACAAAGTGAAGGAGAAAGGTTGGTCTTGGGGAGGGAAGCGAAGAGAGTGTTGAGACCAGAATAGTTGATTCTAGAAGAGTGGTTGTTTTACGACTTGTATCAGAAAGTGAAAAGCTAGCAATGTGGAAAGCTAACAGGTGATTTCTGAGTGTTGTATTCTCCTGACCAAAGATTGTTCTTTGGTGGAAATAGGTGAGACTTATTTATACAAGTCGTAATAAAACGTAGCCTGGCCTCGTAAGAAGTGGAAACGGTTGAGTAATGGAAGAGAATGATAACGGGTAACGCCTGGAATTGATGTTTCCATAATGAAGGATATGTTTCACCATTATTTCCTGTCATTACTAACCGCCTTACTCTTATGAAACTTTCTTGGAACGGGCGTATTGCACGCCGCACGCTGTAAACCGCCAGACCAATACCCTGATGAGCATCCCCCGGTTTGTGACTGTCTTGATGTCTCGAGTGTTTTCGTGGAAAACGTGTAGCATGTTGCTACTGTTTGGCAAGTTAAAATGGAGAGGCTTGCTGGTTCAGTGGAGACCTTCGACGGCCGATATTTTGCATCTTGAGAGGAAGGGTAGTTGTTTGATTGTGGCTACCTTCCGTCGGTAGCCAGTGGCGTGGCCACGGTGCTGGCATGGATTGCGCATGCTCTTGGCGCGTCCAATTAGGGTGCCGTGACCAAAGAGTTGGCAGCGTAGCCAAAAGGTTGCCACAAGTCGTGTGGTTTGGTGACAAGCTTGTACGGCTGAGATCTATGTCTCAGGAGGAGGGGTAGCCGTTGATTGTTGCAACCCTCCGTTTGACAGCCAGCGGCATGGAGGCATGGCTCGTTCATGCTCTTGGCGCGTCCAAATTAGGATTTGGCACAAACCGTGGAATTTTGGCATCGCAACCAAGAGGTTTCCACATATCGTTTGGTTTGGTGGCAAGCTTGTACGGCTGAGATTTGCATATCAGAAGAAGGGGTAGCCGTTGATTGTTGCAACCCTCTGTTTGGCATCCAGCGGCATGGAGGCATGGCCGGCATGGATTTGGTATTTTTTAGGCTCGGCCAAATTAGGGTTTGGCATAAACCGTAGAATTTTTGCATTGGGGCAGAAGTTTCCATGCGTTTGGTGGAGAACTTGTACGACTGAGATCTGCATCTCAGAAGGAGGGGTATCAGTTGATTGTTGCAACCCTCCGTTTGGCAGCCAGCGACATGGAGGCATGTCCGGCATGGCTTTGGCATGTTTTAGGCGCGGCCAAATTAGGGTTTGGCATAAACCGTGGAATTTGGCATAGGTCTAGAAGTTGCCATGCGTTTGGTGGCGAATTTATACGGCTGAGATATGTATCTCAGAAGGAGGGGTAGCCGTTGATTGTTGCAACCCTCCGTTTGACAGCCAGCGGCATGGAGGCATGGCCGGCATGGCTTTGGCATGTTTTAGGCGCGGCCAAATTAGGGCTTGGCATAAACCGTGGAATTTGGCATTGGGCTAAAAGTTTCCATGCGTTTGGTGGCGAAATTGTACGGCTGAGATCTGCATCTCAGAAGGAGGGGTAGCCGTTGATTGTTGCTGAGAAAGCGGGGGTCTAACAGCACCACCCAATATTTCGCTTAGCAATCTGTATGGACTAACTCCGAAATACTTTCTAGAGAATCAACTAGACAGTCAGACTCAATCTAGGTAAAAGTATCTCAAGGAGTTAATATTTCTATCTTGTTTTGATTTCCTCAAGCTAATAGAAATCAGCGAGTCTTTAATCAAACACAAGGAATAACTTGGATGGTACCAAAGACCAATATCCAAGGATCAATCAATGACAATCAACAACCAATAGTGGGATTACTCTAATTGATGATCTAACGCACAACTTGTATTATTTCAATTATAAAGATAAAACAATATAATACGAAAAATGAAATAACACAGACACCAGAAATTTTGTTAACGAGGAAACTGCAAATGCAGAAAAACCCCGGGACCTAGTCTTGATTAAACACACGTTGTATTAAGCCGCTACAGACACTAGCGTACTCCAAGCTAACTTCGGACTGGACTATAGTTGAACCCAAATAAGTCTCCCACTGATCCAAGGTACAGTTGTACTCCCTACGCCTCTGATCCCAGCAGGATACTGCGCACTTGATTCCCTTAGATGATCTCACCCACAACTAAGAGTTTCTATGACCCAAAATCGCAGGCTTTGACAATAAACAATTCTGTCTCACACAGACAAGTCTATCAAAGGATGAATCTTTCTCCCACAGAAAAACCCTAAAGTTTTTATTCCGTCTTTTGATAATAATCAAGGTGAACATGAACCAATTGATAATCCGGTCTTATATTCCCGAAGAATAACCTAAATAAATCAATCACCTCACAACAATCTTAATCGTATGGTAGCGAAACAAGATGTTGTGGAATCACAAACAATGAGACGAAGATGTTTGTGACTACTTTTTATATCTTGCCTATCGAAGATATTAATCTTAAGCCAATCAATCTGATTGTACTCGTACGATAGAAGATGCAAGATTAGATCACACAACTACGATAAAAGTAGTATCGGCCTGGCTTCACAATCCCAATGAAGTCTTTAAGTCGTTAACCTAGTTTTAGAAGAAGAAAACCAAAGTTTAAAGGAGAAACGAATCTAGCACGCTAACTAGTATCACACGTGAAGTGTGGGGATTAGTTTTTCAGAGTTGCTAGATGTCCCCTTATATAGTCTTTCAAATCAGGGTTTCGCCTTGGTCACAAAGCAAACAATATCCACCGTTAGATGAAAAACTGATTTAGATTCAAGCTAATATTTCCAAACCGTTAGATCGAAAACTTAGCTTGTTATACACAAATGAAATTCACGCTTATAGGTTTGTTAACCGTACCCAAACGTGTACATTGTTGGTTCAACAATAGTTAACCAAAAGGTTAGCCATATGAGAATTTCATACCAACCATGTTCTTCTTCACCATAACTAGTTCAAATGACTCAAATGAACTAGTTAGAGAGTTGTTGAATTTCAAGGAAATCTTATGTACTACACAAGATACCATTGAAGCAAAGATGATTTGATTCACTCGAATCGGTTCATGAACTTTATAGCCACGATTTGAAAATTGCATTACTTAGTCTTTATAAGTTTAAGTTCAGAAATCATCTTCAGATATATAACCTTCTTAAGATCGCACGCTAGGTTCGCGGATTTAAGAAACCGGGAAGAGTTTACAAACTCCAGCATAAAATCTCGGCAAACACTTTCCGCCGGTTCGCGGACTGGTACTCACTAACAAGTTTGTCAACTCCAGCAAAATTTCTCGGGATGAGAAGTTTGGAAGTTTGCGGACTGAGTTCGCGGACTTGGCAACAAGCCATTCTTCCGGTTTCTCTTGATCAACAAAGTTCGCAAACTTTGGTTCAAGGGATAGGACTTATGCACATATGTGTTTCCACAACAATACTTATGTCCATCATTGTTTATGTAATCTAAACTCTCATTCCAACCATTGAAACATTCTTAGAGGATGTTATGCAGTTGTCACACCATTTCTCGTCAAAGCAATTTTCAAAGTGATTGAAACATATCATGACTTACGTCACTAGGTAAAGATAAACATGGTCGAAGCGAAACGCTTACCAACACATATTCCGAGATATAGATAGGCGAGGTATACTCGGCTCGAAATACCAAATGTGTATAATCTAAGTCTATATATAGCATACGACTTTTTGTCTCAAGAAGTAGGAGATAGATTAGATAGACTTTTGAGTGACAGATAAGTCCAAGTCTTCACATACCTTTTTTTCGAGAAGTTCCACCGGTTCCTTGAGTAGTTCTTCTTCTTATATGATGAATCTTCATGAACTCCTTGAGCTCAACTACACTTTCTATCCTAGTCCCAGACTTAGCTATAGTAGACTAGAAATCAAGACTTATAGTTTTGATCACTAACATTGACAAACATGCTTGAGATAGCAACGCATGCGAGTTCGACCGAGCAATTCTCTAACAATCTCCCCCTTTGTCAATTTTAGTGACAAAACTATCAATACATATGGAATACAAAAAAAGATAAAGAAACTTTAGTAGCTCCTATTCCACATGTCTAATCTTCAACATTTCTCGAAATCTTCGTCAATTCCAAGTACTCTAATGATCCCAAAGGTTGTAAGTTTAGCATGACCGTTGTTGAAGATCCGTAGCTATAACAATAAGAAAGCATCGGTATCGATCATTGTTATGCAATGTCGTAGTATTATTACACAGTGTCAAAGTCTAATTGTATCACAAATTCAATCATAATACTATGGTGATATGTATCACTCCCCCTTATTCAATACTCCATCTCACATGGAATCCACTCCCCCTTACACAATGATCCGAAAACCATATGTATTTGTAGTGTGAACTACATATTATTTCTCCCCCTTTTTGTCAATAAAATTGGCAAAGGTACAAGAACGAGATCATAATGAAATTTATGTAAGAGACATTTCATGACTAAAAGAAAATACATACCATCTAATTTAGATGCAATCATATAGCCGAATAATAGCATTCATCAAGGAGTTTAAAGATACAAGATAACCCCTTTAAAATTCCACAGCCGCACACCCCTCAAGATATGACCACTAAGCACAAGTTCAAAAGAACTCTCCCCCATTTGATGTCATTCCCAAGGGAACAACAAGAGCGACCTTAATTTCAAAAGAAAAGAAAGATTTTTATTAGACACCAAAAACCATGAGAATGATTTTCTATTCCAAAAACTCAATCAAATTAATCACAAGTAAATCCGTGATTAATTTAATCGGAATACGCAATCAAATTAAACACAAAAGTGATCAACTTAATTGATTATGCTCGACATAAGAGAACTTACGGGGCATACGACTAACATAACCATTAGAAAATGAATAGGATAGTCGTTCATATACTCAACATAAGAGGAATCTTACGGAGTATGAAAATACTCGACTAGATTAATTACAAGAGAACCTATAATTAATCTAATTGGAATACACAACCAAACTAATTATAAAAGTAATCAATTTAATTGTCATTTGTTTTGCTTGACATAAAAAGACTTATGGAGCAATAATTAAATAACCAAACAAGATGATTAATTTAGTTCAAGAATGCTCAACATAAAGTACCTTACGGAACAATCAACAAAGCTAATCAAAAATTAATCAACTTGGTTGTATCGTGCTCAACATAAGACACATTACAGAACCTCACAATATTACATAGACTATGGATCAGTGAAGATCAATATTATGGAATACACAAGGATTCATTCTATATTCCATCACTATTTGCATAACAAATTTTAATAGGCATAATCCTTGAACACAAAAGATTTTAACCTATCTTCCATCAAAGAATTGACAATATAGGCTTAACTTTTGTATATGTCAAAAGTTTATTCATCCTTAAATCAATACATGAATACCGATCATGAACGACTTTACTTTTGACAAAATATGGGACAACATAGTTCACGGACGTAAACACCAATATCCCATAACAAATTGCAATATAAAAAATCATAAAGATTAAATACTGCAAACCATCATCCTCCGAATATTTTTAGAATTTAAACCAAATAAACCTAAAAAAGAACAAGAAGATGAAAAATAATAGCTATGTATAGTCACAATCATTGTTATTCCAAGCACTAGTTATTCTTCCAACTAAATAAAAAAGAATACATACTAGGAAACAAATAAAAACAAGCTAACGAAAAACAGACTCCATTCATATTCCGAACACAAACTAAGATCATATGGACGGTTCAGAATCCTCATGAGACAAAGGGTCTTTGACCTTGTGATCAACAACATTCATTGCAACATCGGAGAGGTGATTCTCTTTGCGAAGATCATTGATGTAAGACTTTATGAGAGCAAGGTCAACAATAACCTTTTCCAACTCAGTTTTCAATGCATCAAGATTTTTCAGAGTCACAATGAGCTCTTGTTTTGCTTCCGCAAAGTACTTAATAAAGTCATGAGAAACTTCAGCAGAAATCACATCATACTTTTTAGCATCCTCATGAACATAAGAAAAATAACATGAAGCATTAGGATGATCTTCATCTACAAGGGTTCTTTTCTTCTTTGACTAAACAACACAACTGTTGTCAAGGAATCCTATTTCAAAACACCATAGCAAGATGAAGAAGAAGACATTCTTGACAACCCAGAAGCCAACCTATAGTATGCATACGTGACTTTTGTAACTCAAGAGGCTGATATATAAGGGTCTCTTAGGGAAGGGATTCTAGGGTTTTCTTAAACAGTTGACTCGTCCCAGAACACGGATATCCGTTCGAGTACAACCTGACCCCCAAAAATAAAGCCCAAAAGGGACTTTTGCAATAAAAGACTCGAAAAATTCCATAACACAGGAAGACAATTTTGAGCATAGTTGAAGCAAGAAACAAGATTCATACGAAGACTTCCTAAAGAGAATGACACTTTATACACAGACAATACTCTAAGCACAGTGAGTCTGTAATCAAAAAGATTAGATATGGACGATAAGAAGATAAATCAACTTAACAGACGCAAGTTCCAAAAGTATACCTGAATATTAACACATCTTACTCAACAGGGTTTTTATGAGTAAGCTCTTCAACCCTTGTGATTAATTAGCACAAGTATGAGCCACAAGCTCATCAAGTGATTTGTGCTTATGGTCAAGTCTCTTTTTCCTCCTGAATCTAGAGAGGGAGTCCTTTTTATGTGAGAAATTATCATAAAACTTATTGTCATCAAAATACGAGACATAGTTTGAGTTCTTACTAGAAGAATTTTGGTTTGTGGAGGAGGAAAACCTATTGAAGAATTCTTTATACCCTTCAATTATCTTTTCCAGATTATCTCTCATTTCATCAATTTTTCTTCTTTCTTCTGAACTTCCTTTCTCAACAGGAGCAACGTTATTTTCAGAGACCACGACACAATCTTCCTATAGACGATGTTTATTAAGACGTCTGTTTTGTACTTGTGTGTTTGAGGAACTCATTGAACTGACTTTCCTGGTAAATACACATGGTAGGTACGAAAACCAATTGGTTTAGTCATACGAATGTTAGTTACACCTTTAAGAATTAAATATAAGGTGTGTTGAAGTTGAACCAAGGAGTTTTTCTTCAACTTAGAGGTTCCCTTTCGTTTAACAGAACTCTTTGTCGCACAGACAAGACATACTTTCTGATCATCAGAATTATTAGATAGTATAGTCTTAATATCATCGTTAGAATATTTCTTCCCTCCATTTGATGTGTAACATCCTTGAGTGTTGGTGACTTCAGGCACATCCGTTTACTAGAAGAGGCTTCCGTTTTTACTTCTGAGAATGAATCATCTTTATTTGTGTCAGAAGTACTTGGAATATTAGATTGCTTTGAGCATCCTTGAATATAGAGCTTACTCAAGTGATGGTCAATTTCCAAGGCATCTCTTCTGAGGCTAGATTCAAGAGACATACACGAAGAATGTGCTTCAAAATTACCTTTGGGTTTGCAATCTCTTATTACCCCAAGTAGAACATTGACATGATGCTTCAACCGATTGAATCTATCATCTTGGATTCTAACAAGATTTAGAATCAATTCACTCTCTTCAGCTGAATCTCGTTCATTAATAGAGAAGCTCTCTTTTGAAGGGTAATCGGGATCACACATGTCAGTGTTTGTCTGTCTCGTCAGTACAGAAGATTCATTTATATTCGAGATTGAGGAACCTTTCTCTTTAATAGAGTTAGACGAGATAGGAATTTTATTTCTAGTGACGCGTTTATCAGAGATAATACTCTTGTCCATAGAGTCAGATCGCTACAAACACAGACTTGTAAGGTCTTGAACGTGTTTGCCTTCTCTGATACCAATTGAAAAAGCGGGGGTCTAACAACACCACCCAATATTTCGCTTAACAATATGTATGGACTAACTCCGAAATACTTTCTAGAGAATCAACTAGACAGTCAGACTCAATCTAGGTAAAAGTATCTCAAGGAGTTAATATCTCTCTCTTGTTTTGATTTACGAGCTAATAGAAATCAGCGAGTCTTTAATCAAACACAAGTAATAACTTGGATGGTACCAAAGACCAATATCCAAGGATCAATCAATGACAATCAACAACCAAAGATTGGATTACTCTAGTTGATGATCTAACGTACAACCTGTATTATTTCAATTATAAAGATAAAACAATTTAATGCGGAAACTGAAATAACACAGACACCAGAAATTTTGTTAACGAGGAAACCCGAATGTAGAAAAACACCGGGACCTATTCCAGATTGAAAAAACACTGTATTAAGCCGCTACAGACACTAGCCTACTCCAAGCGAACTTCGGACTGGACTGTAATTGAACCCCAATCAGTCTCCCACTGATTCAAGGTACAGTTGTACTCCCTACGCCTCTGATCCCAGGAGGATACTGCGCACTTGATTCCCTTAACTGATCTCACCCACTACTAAGAGTTGCTATGACCCAAAATCGCAGGCTTTGACAATAAAAAAATCTGTCTCACAAAGACAAGTCTATCGAAGGATCAATCTATCTCCCACAGAAAAACCCTAAAGTTTTTGTTACGTCTTTTGATAGTAATCAAGATGAACAGGAACCAATTGATAATCCGGTCTTATATTCCCGAAGAACATCCTAGATAAATCAATCACCTCACAAATATCTTAATCGTATGGTAGTGAAACAAGATGTTGGGGAATCACAAACAATGAGACGAAGATTTTTGTGACTACTTTTTATATCTTGCCTATCGGAGATATTAATCTCAAGCCGATGAATCTGATTATACTCGTACGATAGAAGATGCAAGATCAGATCACACAACTACGTTAAAAGTAGTATCGGTCTGGCTTCACAATCCCAATGAAGTCTTTAAGTCGTTAACCTGGTTTTAGAAGAAGAAAACCAAAGGTTAAACGAGTAACTACTCTAGCACGCAAACTAGTATCACACGTGAAGTGTGGGGATTATTTTTTCAGAGTTGCTAGATGTCCCCTTATATAGTCTTTCAAATCAGGGTTTTTCCTTGGTCACAAAGCAAACAATATCCACCGTTAGATGAAAACCTTATTTAGATTCAAGATAATATTTCTCAACCGTTAGATCGAAAACTTAGCTTGTTATACATAAATGAAATGCACGCTTCTAGGTTTGTTAACCGTACCCAAACATGTACATTGTTGGTTCAACAATAGTTAACCAAAAGGTTATCCATATGAGCATTTCATACCAACCATGTTCTTCTTCACCATAACTAGTTCAAATGACTCAAATGAACTAGTTAGAGAGTTGTTCAATTGCAAGGAAATCTTATGTACTATACAAGACACAATTGAAGCAAAGATGATTTGATTCACTCGAATCGGTTCATGAACTTTATAGCCACGGTTTGAAAATTGCATTCCTTAGTCTTTATAAGTTTAAGTTCAGAAATCATCTTCAGATATATAACCTTCTTAAGTTCGCACACTAGGTTCGCGGACTTAAGCAACCGGGCAGAGTTTACAAACTCCAACAGAA
Source organism: Papaver somniferum (assembly GCF_003573695.1). NCBI lineage: Eukaryota > Viridiplantae > Streptophyta > Magnoliopsida > Ranunculales > Papaveraceae > Papaver > Papaver somniferum. The sequence goes on along the minus strand of NC_039363.1, from coordinate 64,477,856 downwards.
AATCTCGGCAAAGACTTTCCTCAAATTCGTGGACTGGTACTCACGTAACAAGTTTGTCAACTCCAGCAGAATTTCACGGGAAGAGAAGTTCGGCAGTTCGCGGACTTGGCAACAAGCCATTCTTCCGGTACTCTTGATCAACAAAGTTCGCAAACTTTGGTTCAAGGGATAGGACTTATGCACATTTGTGTTTCCACAATAATACTTATGTCCATCATTAGTTATGTAATCTAAACTCTCATTCCAACCATTGAAACATTCTTAGAGGACGTTATATAGTTGTTACACCATTTCTCGTCAAAGCAATTTTCAAAGTGATTGAAACATATCATGACTTACGTCACTAGGTAAAGATAAACACGTTCGAAGCGAAACGCTTACCAACACATATTTCGATATATAGATAGGCGAGGTATACTCGGCTCAAAATATCAAATGTGTATAATCTAATTTTATATATAGCATACGACCTTTTTTCTCAAGAAGTAGGAGATAGAGCAGATAGACTTTTGAGTGACAGATAAGTTCAAGTCTTCACATACCTTTTTGTCGAGAAGTTCCACTGGTTCCTTGAGTAGTTATTCTTTTTGTATGATGAATCGCCATGAAGTCCTTGAGCTCAACTACACTTTCTATCCTAGTCCGAGACTTAGCTATAATATACTAGAAATCAATACTTATAGTTTTGATCACTAACATTAACAAACATGCTTGAGATAGAAACGCATGCGAGTTCGACCGAGCAATGCTCTAACAGTTCAACCCTCCGTTTGGCAGCCAGCGGCATGGATTTGGCATGTTTTAGGCACGACCAAATTAGGGTTTGGCATAAACATGGAATTTGGCATGGGACAGAAGTTGCCATGCATTTGGTGGCGAACTTGTACGGATGAGATCTACATCTCAGAAGGAGGAGTAGCCGTTGATTGTTGCAACCCTCCGTTTGGCATCCAGCGGCATGGAGGCATGGACGGCATGGCTTTGGCATATTTTAGGCGCCGCCAAATTAGGGTTTGGCATAAACCGTGAAATTTGGCATTGGGCCGGAAGTTTCCATGCGTTTGGTGGAGAACTTGTACGGCTGAGATATGCATCTCATAAGGAGGGGTAGTCGTTGATTGTTGCAACCCTCCATTTGGCAGCCAGCGGCATGGCTTTCGCATGCCGTTGGCACGGCGGTGCGGCTGGCATGGTTGGGCCTTTGGAATGTGAGGTGTGGCTGGCATGGTTGGCATGTCGTTGGCACGGTGGTGCGGATGGAATGCCTTTGGCGCGGAGATGTGGCTGGCATGGTTGGCATGCCGTTAGCACGGGGGTGCGGCTGGCATAGTTGGCATGCCTTTGGCACAAAGGTGTGGCTGGCATGCCTTTGGCACGGTGGTACGGCTGGCATGGTTAGCATGCCTTTGGAGCGGAGGTGTGGCTTACATGATTGGCATGCCGTTGGCACGGTGGTGCGGCTGGCATGGTTGGCATGCCTTTGGCCCGGAGGTGTGGCTGGCATGGTGGTGCGGCTGGCATGGTTGGCATGCCTTTGGCGCGGAGGTGTGGCAGGCATTGTTGGCATGCCGTTGGCACGATGGTGCGGCTGGCATGGTTGGCATGACTTTGGCGTAGAGGCGTGGCTAGCATGCCGTTGGCACGGTGGTGCCGCTGGCATGGTTGGCATGCCTTTGGCGCGGATAGCTGGCATGAGCGAAGATGATGCCAGCCAATACTAAGGGTTCTGTCGCGGAACGTAGTATATATATATATATATATATATATATATGAAAAAAAGGTACCTAGTGAGTCTTTTACTGGAAAGGTGTCGAAATTTATAGCATATTTAGGACTGTTGTCGCATCCGTGAGTGTGGGTAGATTTCACGTAGACATATTGAATGGCACAATAAATGTGCTATCGGAGATGTTGGTGTTTATAGATCTGTTTTCTTACAGAGTGACGTCACGTCAAACCAAGGTTTTACGATTTTAACCCTAAGCTAAAAACCACCATCAACATTAAGTCCCCTGCTTAGCTCGGAACAGGGGCCTTGTTGCGAGGTAAGCATGAGATGGTGACAGACAAGGGCAAAATCGAAACGGAAAGTCATGAAAAGATGATCAGGAAGATCCGACTAAACTTTTTCGGGAGGTAAAGAGAACCCGTGACTCTGGTGTTGGCAGCTTTGCATAAATTTGGCTCGTGGTGCTGCTAGCTAGGCCGCGGAGTGGTAGAGGTGGTTGCTGGCTGGGATGCAGACAGTTGGCGTCAGCTTGGCTTGGTCGTGCGCCATCTTGGCTAAGCTAGGTAACGCGGAGTCGTTGGCTCGTCTTGGCTTGGATGTGGGGCGGTGTCGTTGGCTTGGCGAGCCGTTGGCGTCGGCCTGGATTGGAGTGATGCGCTAGAGTTGGCTTGGCTTGGAAGGGAGCCTCTGGAATTGCTTGGCTTGGAATGGATCCGCTGACATTGCTTGGCTTGGAATGGATCCGCTGGCTTCGGCCTGGCTTGGAGTGAGCCGCTGGCATTTCTTGGCTTGGAACGGAGGAAATTGTCTTCGGTCCAGGTGGAAACTGGCTTCAGTCCGCGGAATGGTGATGTTGATGGTGGTTTCTAGTTTAGGGTCAAAATCGTTAAACTGTACATCTGACATGACATCACTATGACCATTAGCACATTTATTGAATCAATCAGCACGCCTACATAAGAATTACCGGGGGTACCCTTTTTTTTTACATGGCTCATGTTCCACGGCAGAACCCTTAACACTGACTGACATCATCTATGCCAAACCCTAATTCTCATGCTACCGCGCCAAGGCATGCCAACCATGCCAGCCGCACCATTTTGCCAATGGCAGACCATGCCAGCCACGTCACCGCGCCAAGGCATGCCAACCATGCCAGCCAAACCACTGTGCCAATTTCATACCATGCCAGCCACATCTCCGTGCCAAGGCATGCCAACCATGCCAGCCGCACCTTCGCGCCAAGGAATGCCAACAATGCCAGCCGCACCACCGCGCCAATGGCATGCCATTCCAGCCGCAACTCCGCGCGAAGGCATGCCAACCATTCCAGCCGCACCACATGTTCCAATGGCATGCCAACCACCTTGCTGCGCCATACCATGCCGGCCTTCCCTATACGGCTACCAAAACGAAGGTGTGCCATGATCAACGGCAACCCTTCCATCTTAGATGCAAATCTTATCCGTCTAAGGTCGCCAAACAACGCATGGTAACCTTTGGCCCAAACCCAAGTTTTGTCCATGCTGAACCGCACCAAGGCATGCCATGCCACATGTGACAATGGCATGCCAACCACCTTGCCACGCCATACCATGCCGGCCTTCCCTATTCGGCTACCAAAATAAAGGCGTGTGATGATCAACGGACACCCTTCTATCTTAGATGAAAATATTAGCCGTCCAAGGTCGCCAAACAACGTATGGTAACCTTTGGCCCAACGCCAAAACCCTAGTTTGGCCGCGCCTAAACCACGCCAAGGCATGCCGACTATGCTACATGTGCCAATGGCATGCCGCGCCATCCACCTTGCCGCGCCTAAGCCATGCCATTCCGGCCTTCCCTTCACGGCTTCCAAAACGAAGGCATGCGACAATCAACGACCACCCTTCCATCTTAGATGCAAATCTCAGCCGTCCAAGGTCACCAACCAACGCATGGTAACCTTTTGCCCAACGCCAAAACCCTAATTTGGCCGCGCCTAAACCGCGCCAAGGCATGTCGGCTATGACACATTTGCCAATGGCATGCCAGCCACCTTACCGCGCCATACCATGCCGGCCTTCCCTATGCGGTTACCAAAACAAAGGCTGGCGACGATCAACGACCATCCTTCCATATAAGATTCAAATCTTAGCCGTCCAAGGTCGCCAACCAACGCATGGTAACCTTTGTCCCAAAACCCTAGGTTTGGTCACGCCCAAAACGCGCCAAGGCATGTAGGCCATGCCACATGTGCAAATGGCATGCCAACCACCTTTCCGCGCCATACCATGCCGGCCTTCCCTATACGGCTACCAAAACAAAGGCTTGCGAAGATCAACCACCACTTTTCCATCTAAGATGAAGATCTTAGCCGTCCAAGGTTACCAGCTAACGCATGGAAACCTTTGGCCCGACGCCAAGCCCTAGTTTTGTCGCGCCCAAACAAAGGCAAAACCCTAACTTTTTTCCGTGCCTAAACTAGGCCATATTAAAGCCGTACCGTCCATGTTTTCATGCCACTGCCTACCAAACGAAGGGTTGCAATAATCAACGGATACCCTTCCTATCAAGATGCAAAGTCTCGACCGTCGAAGGTCACCACCAAGACGGCAAGTCTCCCAAGCTCAACTTGCAGAACAACAAAATGCTACATGTTTTCCACGAAAACACTCGAGACATCAACACATGTCACAAACTGGGGGATGCTCATTGGGTATTGGTTTGGCGGTTTACAGCGTGCGGCGTACACTACGCCCGTTATAAGACAATGTCATAAGGATGAGGCGGTTAGTAAATACAAGGAGTAATAGTGAAACGCTTTCTTTTATGGAACATCAATTCCAGGCGTTACCGGTTACCACCTCCTCCCATTTACTCATCCGTTTTCCATTTCTTACGAGACCAGAGTACGTTTCACTTCGACTTGTATAAAAGGGTCTTACCTATTTCCACCGAACAACAAGTTCTGGTCAGGAGCATACAACACTTAGAAAAACATTTGCTAGCTTTCCCATCTGTTATCTTCCCACTTTCTGATACAAGTCGTAAAACAACTACTCTTCCAGAATCAACTATTCTGGTCTCAACACTCTCTTCGCTTACCTCCCCAAAACCAACCCTTCTCCTTCACTTTGTGACCGAAGCAAGTCTGGAACGGCCATTTCTTGGTTTAGGCCGGATTTGTACAGATTGATCTCTCGAATCTAAAGTACTCCCTTGCAGTACATTGTTTAGGGTTTTAATTTGTTTCTCACCCACACACCTGAAATTACCAAAATCAGCAGAAACCATTTTCACCCTCAAACAATTGGCGACCACAGTGGGAGGTTGATATTTCGGTCACAATGTCAATTTTCAATCCTCGATCTCATACCTCGACCCAAACGTCAGGACAGTAAAATCAAATGATCCGTTCAGGAATTGACGACTCAGCTACTAGGAGGCTCGATTACCAGTCGTGACACGGCAAGAGACGACTGGGGACTTCCAAGGGGTTAGAAGCAAACGATCCGCCCAGGTATCGACAACACAACAAGGAATGACTGGGGACTTTCCACATCCACGATGATGTTTCCCACAAAACTCGGTCTTACATCCGGGAGATTCCTTTTTCACCAGAAGATCCAAAAACCGAGTAAGTCTTGCCTAGAAAAAAATACTTGGTTTACTACTTAAGGTTTTCACGGGAATGATGAAACCAATAGCCATGTTATGTTTCATCTCATGCTCTCTGTCGACAAGCAATGCTCACGATTCAGTGGCTTTCCTGGGATGTTTGCACCATTCGCAATCGTAACCAAAAAGCATCGTTATTCTAAAAACAATTCGTTCCAAATAATAATCCAAAACCCTCAAGGTAACATTTGTCTGCCAAACCAAAAATCCAGGAAATCAAAACCGTAAACTAGGCGTTTCATTTGCCTTTCAAAAAAATAAAACCTAAAATAAGAAGTTCAGAAGACAGAAATGCGTTCAAGGAAATTTTTTCAACAATGGCTTGCTCTTCTTGGAAAAATCCTCTTTCGTGCTTTGGAGAGCCGCCCTCTTCAACTTCAGCTTTTGGGATAACTTTTCGACTTCCGCTCCTGCTTCTTCACCATATCCGCAGAAGGACCTTCGACTGTTTCTGCCAGCAACTTTTCAACCTCAGAGAAACCTTCAACGAACCAAGGAGCATTGAACTCGAAGTTTACACACGTGTCACGATGGAACCTTCAGCTCGAGACTACATCCTCAGAAATAGTATTACCAGTCACATTGCACATGTCGTTAATCGAAGACAAAGCTTCCTCCACACGCTTAACCAACGCAAATCGACTCACTACACCAAATTTAGTGTTTCGCAATGGTAGCTGGAAGTTTCAAAACGGGTTCGCAACAGTTTTGGTCTGTTACGAAAGTCGATATTGCAATATTTCACAACGGCTTATAAGCCGTTGCGAATGAAACTGTTGCGACGCTGAAAGATCGCAACTGTTTCTATCTGTTGCGTAATTGACGGACGCAACAGGTTTAAACAGTTGTGGACTGGAATTTCGCAACAGGTTGCTGCAGTTGTGAAATTTTTGTAACATCAAAAAAATAGTGGTTTTGACCGGTCAAAACCAGGTCAATATTAGAATTCCCAGTAGCAAAATCAAGTTACCCCTGTTCATTTGAAAATCCAACTAAAGTATCAAGAAAGTGTTCTTAGAACTAATTCACCATGATGAACTCATACACAAAGCAATCACATAACAAAAATCATATGAAGGATTGTCACGTGGATAAATCTATTAATTCAGTATCACATCAAGGTTCTTGCATAACGATTTAAAGAAAAAATAACTCTCGCATTCGTTGGAACTACGGAAACCAGCTACCTAGGTGAACATTTCTGCTGCATGAGGCATGCCCAAAGGTTGAAGTTTAAGTTTTCACCATGGGTTGTGAGGCATTTATACTGGAACCAGCAAGAGTAATGTGCTAGATGTCGCATGCCACCTTCAGTGAAGAAGCTCAAAATCTACAACAAACAATGAACCAATTTACTATTAGTATTCAACATCCGAAATGAGAATGCTACCATTTTACTCGCTAGACATGTGAATGCATGATCCTAAGCACCAAGCACCGTGGCATTAAAAACAACACAGAGATGATAACAAAGTGATATGAAGGTGTGGAGCGTGCAGAACTAGTTGAAGGGCCATCTATGTTACTTAGCAGTTCCTGAATTAAGTGCTTCCACTATCACAGGCAGATTTTTCTTAAATCTTTAAAAGGCACGAAAAAGAGCGTATAATGATACTGACATATATATGTGCGAATAAGAGAGGGTGGCATTAATTTAGTGCAACGACATAGAAAGATACTCCGAGAGAGAGAGAGAGAGAGAGAGAGAGAGAGAGGTAGGAGGAGCATCTACTTACGTTGTTCTTTGGATAGCCTTCATTGCAGCAGATCCACTTCTTAACGCATCAACAGTCTCTATTATAGCTTTTGCTCCTTCCAACATAACCATCTAAATTTAGGACAAGGGTAAAGCTAGATTAGAATCTATATAGGAAATGGGTTCACTAAAACCAGTATTTGATATTTTCTAATAACAAACCATATGCACCTGATCATGAATTCACAATTTGAAGCCAAATTAGCAAACCAAAGCAACAACAGGTGGTAGTGGAATGAAGGACTGGTGGTGCAGTGGTGGCGTATGGACTGGAGTTATTCATTCCCTTGCTCCGCCATGTATTCATGGCAAACCTGGACACGGCCAAAAGTGGAAGCCTTAGTACTTAATTAACTAAATTTCCTGAACTCAGACCAAAGAGATCAGTAAAATACTCACACGAAAGTGCTTGTTTCTTGTTGTTGAGCCGTGCAAATGGGCGACACAAATATGAGGTTCCTCACTAGCACTTTCCCTGTACCTTGAAATCAAGGGCCAACATTTGGAACCAACAACCTTGAAAATCCAGCAGTCTTGGTGAGCTGTCCATGGACTCTGAGACCCCAATAATGCCTCAAACCACCATGGTTCCTGTAAAAAAAAGTACATTATAATTCCCTACATCAACTGCCTTCAAGTCGATTGTTCCTTGACTTTAAATAACCAGCAGATCCAAACTTGCAGTAGATAAAAGAGGTCCAAACTCAAATGCAGTTGCTGAAAGAGACTAAAACATAACAAAACATTCAAGTAAGAGACTTGACAAGGACTGATACATCTTTCATTTCCTCAGATGTTGAATACTGCTTTCCAGTATGAACCTTGTTTGCAGCACGTGCTCAATGCAAGAGAGTTCACAGAGTGTCCTTGTTTCTACAATACAATCAAAAGAACTTAGGTTAGACTTCACACGGTGCCCGTGTTTCTACAATACAACCAAAAGAACTTCAGCTAGAAAAATATATTTATACCATGGAGCGTAAGATATCTGAATACTCAGTATCAGAAAGCAAAATATAAGTTTCTTTACTAAAATAATGACTAGACAAAGTGATATAAGACGTAATCATTGTCTGCTACCTTGCAAGAGTTTTAAAGATGTGAAATTATGGGATCTGAGTTCTGAGATCCCATAAATGCACTGAAGTATCACCATTGTGTGCCATCAGGGATGAATGCAACGATAATAACAACGCCATTATGATCTGCAGGTCAAGAGTACATGACAAACAAACGTAATCAATCTCCACAAAATTGCTTCCTCATCAAGAATCAAAATCACAATAGGAATAAATAATGTAAGATGACACCTCAACGGTTAACTGGAATCACGAATTGCATAGAGACCCAATCATGTTGTCTCCCTCAATCCAGAGACAGGAACAAGGCAATTTTGTATGGGTTGTACCCAACCATCTTCAAGTACGATGACACCTCCTTCACAATTTCATCGAATCTATCCTTCGAGTACTTGGGCGTGGTGGCATCCAGAAAGTTATTACAAAATGAAAATACTATTAGTTGGTATCATACAAAAATGCAGATAAAGATATTTGCAAACTAGCTTATATAAACAAGATGGTATTTTAAACTAGTTATACCTTGTTACAGCAGTAGATCATCTGCTGAACACCAAGTGTGAAAGCAAGAAGGGCGTGCTCAGGAGTCTGGCCATCCTTGGAGATACCAGACTCAAAACCTCCAGTGGTGGAGTCAATTAGGACGCACAGTCGGCCTGAGAGGTACTAGTGATCGTGTTCTTAATAAAGTCACGATGTCCATGAGCAGTAGTACTTGGTGGTCTCAAACTTCCACAAGGCAATATCAATGGAAATACCTCGCTCACGTTCATCCTTAAGCTTGTCAAGAACCCATGCGTACTTGAATGACCTCTTGTTCATCTCAGCAGCTTCTTTCTAGAACCTCTCGATCACACGCTTGTCAATACCTCCAAGATTGTAGATCAAGTGACCAGTGGTGGTCAATTTACCAGAATCGACACGTCCAATGACAATAATGTTGATGTGAACCTTCTCCTTGCCCATATTGAGTTATTAGCAAGAAACTGCAAGCATCCCATCAGAAGAACCATGTAATAAGCAACATCTCTAAGAATCAAAAACAACATAAAATTTCTAAGAAAGAAATGCTGAAACAGCGAGCAACTATAACTCAGAAAGGTACATAACAGACATGTCAATGATTTATATTGCACATAACATCACAGGTTTTGCTGAATATCATGGTAAAAAAACTGAACAGAAAAAAACTTAGTACCAACAAGATGCAGAACAGTTATAATGTGTGACATTTTTACAAAAACCGCATGAGCTCGGTGGCATGCTGAAGAATTTCAGTAAGTATGATTACTATCCACATAGAACCAACTGAACCAAGCACGAATTAATAATATTATGAAACCAGACCAGCACTGACGATCAAATTAGGCATAATCCATAGATGCAAATATATAGAAAACATACAAATCTATGAGAACTGATTAACGAAATTGAATAAATCAGCCACCAATATGATATCACTGATTTATCGGATATGTTCTTCATCTTTTCTCTTCTTATCTTTTCTTTTCTGATCCAATTTCTTGAAATCCGTTGGGATAATGGACCCCATCTCTTTACAGCAGACCTAGAACCCCATCTCTTCCTGTAATAAAATCAAATTCAATTTGAATTTCAAAACCCTAATCTTATCCTGACCTATTTATTGAAATTTCAATTACACAATCAACATATATCAAGTAAACAAACAAACCCCTTTCTACTAACCCTAGTTTCGACCATTAGGTTTTGGGATTGGGGGCTCTTTAGACAGAAAAATATTTCTAGGGTTTCGAAAGAAAAAGGGGGAAATGATTTGGGGGTTTATGACGTTGATGATAACGATGGTGATGGTAGTAGAATGGAGGGAAGAGAACGAGAGACGAGCAGAGAATTAGAAACGAGAACGTGAGAGGAAGGTAGAAGAGAATGAAAGGTAGAGAAGAGGTGAAGATCAGAAAAAAAAAGCGATGTTATCGATACAGATAAAGCATGAGTCAGTTTTGAAGCTGACTCCGAGCATCTGAATAGGCTGAAACCGAGTCAGCTTGAAAGTGCGGGCAACACACACGATTCGCATGCGTAAAATTGAATTCTGTTGGAATCGTAACAAAAGGCGACAGTTGCGAGTTTCATAACTGGTTCAAACTTTTGCGAACTTTTCGCAACTGAAATTAGCAACAGAAAATTCGCAACTGCTTCTAAGTTGTTGCGAATCGGAGTTGCTAAACCCCATATTTGGTGTAGTGACTAGTAATTTTCTTGGTCGTGGCAACATGTCCGTAGCTTTCCTATATTCTGGTGTATAGCGCCGCGTGTTTGGCTGGCACGCTAAATCCCCCGATCAACACATGATCCGGATGAGGAACCAGATATGGAGGGTTGAAAGTGGCGCCCGCGACTGCATCAGCAACCGACAAGGGATTCCTAACGACGATTGCACATGCGGCCACCGGAGTACTCTCCATTGTCTGAGTCACAACGACTTTTTTAATCTCGAACATCCATTTCAAGGTCGCCCGGTGCGGCTGTCACAGTTGGAGACAAAGCTGTATCTCCGCCAGTCTCCGTCTCAGGGCCATCTTCAGAAACGGCTCCCCCCTATGATAACACGGATTAGATATTTTCCAAAGAGAAAGGAAGAGAGGAAAGAAGAAAAAACATGCAGGAGACTCACTGATTCGCTTTCAGACCGGCTAGAAGAAGATTCAGCATTGCTGTCGGAAGAACTACTCTCGCCATCACTGGACTCTGAACTTTCATCCTTCTCGGGTTCCCCATCACCATGGATAGGCTCAGCACCGCCACCCTCCGTCTCGAGAAACGATCTTTTCTGACTACTTGCAAGTTTGGTAAAGGTGTTCACGCTGATGAGACCCTGGGAAAGATACAAAGACGGATACTCAGAAAAGAAACAAGGATATACGCAATCCAAGTAAAATCAAGAGGAAAAGCATATGTACCCGAATATTAGACGAACTGAAAGTCGGTAGAGATGTGAAATCTGACTGGGAACCGTCTGCACGGCTTTTAGACCTTCGCTCCTTCACTTGGGGACAATCTGCATTCGGGCTAACGGATTTTAGCTTGGTCGAAGAAGGATCCCTCAGCAGTGGGTGCTCCGCTAAAACTGCAGGAGAAGGCTTACCGCGACGGTTTTCTACCACATCATTCACGAATCCATGGATAGCGAGAAACTCATCCTGCCAAAATATGTTATATTTGGAAGTTGTAGATGGATTTTGTTCCGCGAGCGGAAAAGGGAGACTTTTACCCGACACAAGAACACTAGCATCGAGAACAGTTGGCAACGAGTCTTCTGGAACAACCAGCTGACAAACGAGTGGGACCCCTTGGTCAAAACCCATATGCCGAGCCGCCCTATAGATATTGTAAAAAACTTCTTTGCAAGATCCTCGAAAGAAAGACGTTACATGACCGGGCGTGCAGCTTCGCATGAACACCATCTCTCCAACACTCATATTCTCTTTATCATAAGACAAAGACATGCTCGGAGCAGGAGCAAAGGTATTGATCTGAGTTATGGACGCATGCACCGGAGCCCATGGACGAAAATTGACCGTTTGCGAGTTGTCAAGGAATCCAACCAGGTTCGAACCAATCTTTGGGCGCCTATTCGACCAGCACAGTATCATAGAACCACCCCAAGATTTGGGAAGTACGGCCAACGGTTTTGGAGCATACCTTTCGAAGTGCTCTCACAGTCACGCTTGGAGAAAGGCGGCATGAATATACGAATCCACTTTCATATAGCCATTTGAAGCGCACATGTCCGCGACCAGATGATCCAAGTGTGTGTACAGAGAACCAAGAAACAAGCCGCCAATAGGGAGAACGACACCTTTTGAAAATTTTATGGAAAACTTGATAAGTTCCTGTCTTATCTACTTCTTACCAGAGCCGTCATCGAAAATATCTCTGGATAACCAAAGAGCCAAGAACGCTGCGACATGAAGTGTACTATTTTTCTGATTTGGCTCCAACTCATCAGGAAACCATTGAGACACCCACCATCCATAAAAGCACCTCGTCTCGTTTTCTTTCCGAACGAATCCTTTTGATTTCACAACCAGAGTGGCGCGCATTTCTTCTTCATCTGCAGAGAACTTGACATCTAGGTTTCCTATTACGGGAAGGTTCAGTAAGACGGCCACGCTTTCTAAAGAGATAGTCATTTCACCCGACCTGCATATGGCCGTTTGAGTGTCCGAAAACCATCTGGAAATAAAAACAACCAAGCCTGGAATATCTTTCCTAATTTGAAGCACTTCGGAAGCCGCGACATCATCAATAATTTGTGCCTTGGTCAAAATGGCTTTTACACATTCCTGGTTCATCATGAATCGCACCCATTTCTCAAAGGGACGCAACAGACTCACACAGATTTTAAAGTCAATGGGAGAAGCATAATACTCTTTCCTCTGAAGACAAAACCTTATTACACCTCCAAGCCGAACTGATCGGGCCTCTCCTTCACTTTCTGGACCAGTCAGAAGAATCGACACATACTTGGGATGGTTTTTCCTAATTGTGGTGGATGTTTTAAAGAACTCATCGTCTATGTTTTGCTTGGAATTTCCAACATCTTTCGGTACGGCAGAACTTTTCTCAAATGACATCCTAACGAAATTCTCTCACGCTACTTTCACCTTCCAAATAAATACAATGGAACAATACGAAGATAAATTATTACAGAAAGTGCATGGAAATTATTTTATCATATACAGGAAATCCATATTGGACGCAAACCAATTTGTTGCAAAGTCATAATGCGCATGAGAAAAGAAATGGGGACTGACAGACCCTGCATCACCACCTCATGCCAAGGTCGTACCCTGCAACAGGAAATTTGCGCCCGGACGAGGAGGCGCGCCCCACCATGGGAACAATACACACGGCCACACCAGGAAAAGGGAGGAAACCCTAGGATCTAGGTTTTCACGGGAAGAGAATGACAATTACTAGCTCATGCACCTACTTTGCACAGTAATTGAGGTGACCAACATTATTACGGTATTCACGCCTAAATGTTACTACAAGTTCACGCAAAGCATATTTACGGCTAGGATTCATACCAACACAAAATAACAATATTTTTTTCATGAAAAGGTACGCCTACAGCTAGGGTTTGCACTAACACAAGAAAATAAGAAAAATAAGTTAAAGAGGAAGTGCTGGAAGACATACCTGGGATTCGCTCGTCCAGTTTACTGTTACCACAAGGCCAGAATAAAAAAAAAAATAAAGGTGTGAAATAAAAGGAGAGGCCGGCCCCCTTTTATAGGCGTGGTACTTGGGAGTTTGAATAAGGAAAGGACTTCCTATTTGAGTCAAAAAAGGAAAAGAGGCAACCGGGCCCGCGAAGACAAATCACCATGCCAAGCCGTTCGCGCATGCTTTGCCTCACCAAACCGCGCCATTTCCTTGACCCCACCATGCCAAGACGTCCGCACCATGCCTTGGCCCCACCACGCCAAGCCGTCCACATGCTTTGCCTCACCAAACCGCGCCTTGCCTTGGACCCACCATGCCAAGCCGTCCATGCCATTGCCTTTGACCCACCATGCCAAGCCGTCCGCGCCATGACTTGCCGCGCCAAAACCAACAACTCGCCAAGCCAGCGTCATGATGTTCCCTAACCCATCCAAGGTGATACATGGCCAGACTAAGCCGACGATCTTCATCTTACCACTTCACGGTCTACACCATAAATAGAATCTACGCAAGGCCGCCAAACATGAGGATCGTGAACTCTCCTTACCTCTCGAAAAAGGATAGTCAGACTTTCCTGACCATCTTTTCACGACCTGTCATTTCGATTTTTGTCCTCGCCTGTCACCATATTATGCTTACCTCGCAACAATTCTCCTGTTCCGAGCTAAGCAGGGGACTTAATGTTGATGGTGGTTTTTAGCTTAGGGTCAAAATCGTAAAGCTGTACATCTGACATGACGTCACTATGACTATTAGCACATTTATTGAATCAAACAACATGCATACGTAAGAATTTACGGGGTACCCTTTTTTTTTACATGGGTCATGTTCCACGGCAGAACCCTTAACACTGACTGACATCATCTATACCAAACCCTAATTCTCATGCTACCACGCCAAGGCATGCCAACCATGCCAGCCGCACCACTGTGCCAATGGCAGACCATGACAGCCACGTTACCGCGCGAAGGCATGCCAACCATGCCAGCCACACCACTGTGCCAATGGCATACCATGCTAGCCACATCTCCGCGCCAAGGCATGCCAACTATTCCAGCCGCACCTCCGCACCAAGGCATGCCATGCCAGCTGCACCTCCGTGCCAAGGCATGCAAACCATGCCAGCCGCACCACATGTGCCAATGGCATGCCAACCACCTTGCTGCGCCATACCATGCCGTCCCTCCCTATGCGGCTACCAAACGAAAGCGTGCGATGATCAACGGCCACCCTTCCATCTTAGATGCAAATCTTAGTCGTCCAAGGTCGCCAAACAGCGGATGGTAACCTTTGGCCCAAACTCTAGTTTTGGCCATGCCAAACCGCGCCAAGGCATGTCATGCCAACCACCTTGTCGCGCCATACCATGTCGGCCTTCCCTATGTGGCTACCAAAAGGAAGGCGTGCGATGATCAACGACCACCCTTCTATCTTAGATGCAAATCTTAGCCGTCCAAGGTCGCCAAACAACGCATGGTAACCTTTGGCACAACGCCAAAACCCTAGTTTGGCCGCGCCTAAACCACGCCAAGGCATGCCGACCATGCCACATGTGCCAATGGCATGCTGCGCCATCCACCTTGTCGCGCCTAAGCCATGCCATGCTGGCCTTCCCTTCACGACTGCCAAAACGAAGGCGTGCGACAATCAACGACCACCCTTCCATCTTAGATGCAAATATCAGCCGTCCAAGGTCACCAACCAACGTATGGTAACCTTTGGCCAAACGACAAAACCCTAGTTTGGTCGCGCCTAAACCACACCAAGGCATGCCGACCATGCCACATGTGCCAATGGCATGCCGCGCCATCCAACTTATTGCGCCTAAGCCATGTCATGCCGGACTTCCCTTCACAGCTGCCAAAACGAAGGCGTGCGACAATCAACGGCCACCCTTTTATCTTAAATACAAATCTCAGCCGTCCAAGGTCACCAACCAACACATGGTAACCTTTGGCCCAACGCCAAAACCCTAGTTTTAGTCACGCCCAAACCGCGCCAAGGCATGCCAGCCACCTTGCCGTGCCATACCATGCCGTCCTTCCCTATGCGGTTACCAAAACAAAGGCTTGCGACGATCAACGGCCATCCTTCCATCTAAGATGAAAATCTTAGCCGTCCAAGGTCGCCAACAAACGTATGGTAACCTTTGGCCCAAAACCCTAGTTTTGGTCACGCCCAAACCGCGCCAATGCATGTAGGCCATGCCACATGTGCCAATGGTATGCCAGCCACCTTGTCGCGCCGTACCATGCTGGCCGTCCCTATGCGGTTACCAAAACAAAGGCTGGCGATGATCAACGACCATCCTTCCATCTAAGATGCAAATCTTAGCCGTCCAAGGTCGCCAAACAACGCATGGTAACCTTTGGCCCAACGCCAAAACCTTTGTTTTGGCCACGCCCAAACCGCGCCAAGGCATGCCAGCCATGCCACATGTGCCAATGGCATGCCAACAACCTTGACGTGCCATACCATGACGACCTTCCCTATGAAGCTACCAAAACAAAGGATTGCGAAGATCGACGACCACTTTTCCATCTAAGATGCATATCTTAGTCGTCCAAGGTTACCAGCTAATGCATGACAACCTTTGGCCCGATGCCAAGCCCTAGTTTGGTCGCGCCCAAACAAAGGCAAAACCACTTTTGGACGCGCCTAAACTAGGCCATATTAAAGACGTATCGGCCATGCTTTCATGCCAGTGGATACCAAACGAAGGATTGCAATAATCAACGGCTACCCTTCCTCTCAAGATGCAAAATCTCGACCGTCGAAGGTCATCACCGAGCCGGAAAGTCTCCCAAGCTCAACTTGCCGATCAACAACATGTTACATGTTTTCCACGAAAACACTCGAGTCACCAACACATGTCACAAACTGGGGGATGCTCATTGGGTATTGGTTTGGCGGTTTACAGCGTGCGGCGTACACTACGCTCGTTATAAGATAGTGTCATAAGGATGAGGCGGTTAGTAAATACAAGGAGTAATGGTGAAACGCTTTCTTTTATGGAGCATCAATTTCAGGCGTTACCGGTTACCACCTCCTCCCATTTACTCACCCGTTTTCCATTTCTTACGAGACCAGAGTACGTTTCACTTCGACTTGTATAAATAGGTCTGACCTATTTCCACCGAAAAAAAGTTATGTTCAGGAGCATACAACACTCAAAAATATTTGCTAGATTTCCCATATGTTAGCTTCCCACTTTCTGATACAAGTCGTTAAATAACTACTCTTCCAGAATCAACTATTCTGGTCTCAACACTCTCTTCCCTTCCCTCTCCAAAACCAACCCTTCTCCTTCACTTTGTGGCCGAAGCAAGTCTGGAGCGGCCATTTGTTGGTTTAGGCCGGATTTGTACAAATTGATCTCTCGAATCTAAAGTACTCCATTGCAGTACATTGTTTAGGGTTTAAATTTGTTTCTCACCCACACACCCGGAATTACCAAAATCAGCAGAAACCATTTTCACCCTCAAACAGGTGGATACTAGCTTCAGTCCGCGGAATGGTGGAAACTGTTTTCGGAACTTCGACTACCAAACGGTGGTGATGACGCTGGAACTTTAGCTATCAAATAGTGGTGATGGCGCCTGGTAACTTTGTCTAAATTAGGGTTTGGCATGCCGAAACCCTAATTAACGCCCCTTACTAAAATCGTTGTAGAATTCTCTTACGATCTCGGATTTTGATGGTCCACCCCTTTATTCTGATCGGAAAAAAATTTCCTATCTCCGTACGAGGGAATACTTAGGTTTTGAGCTCGTTTAGAAGGTGAAAATAGTCCGACAATAAAACTCAGGAAGAATTCAGGAGGGATGTTGCGGGCCTATGGTAGCATAGTCGCGCCTAGTCATCTATTCTCGTTCATAGAGCATGAAGGAATCTTTATTCTATGCAAAATCAAGAAACTCCGTCCGCATGAAAAGAGGTATCGACCCTCTTCTGTTTTCTGTTGCTCGTCCGGATCCGTGCTTTCGTCTGCAATGTCTCTCCAGTGGATTCCAAAATTTACCAAACTCCATCGCATTCTTGGGACGGATGGATGAGATATATGCTCGGCAACGATCATGGCAGCGCTGATCTTGGATATTGTGGTTGCGTTTTCGGTTTATCCTCGACTTTAGGTTGTTCAGTGCCTGGAATTTCTGATCGCGATGATGATATGTTTTGGATGCTCGTATAGTCGAAATCATCCGGAGCCACTGGATGAAATAGATGGGTTGGGAGACGTTCCGTTGCCGATGTGCTGCTATCAGGTTTTTAAGGACTTTGTTCCAAGCGACATCCTTCAAAACATCTTCTAAATCTTGGACTATCATATAGAATGGGATGCGGTGAGCAGTCCCCAGTTATACTTCTGCTGGACCCGATAGCATGGCCGAATATGTGAATGTATCTTTGTGGCGTGCTTTTTGGAGTCTTCGGCACACATGTATGGCTTCATGTTGAGAAATTCCTGCGGCTTGTAAAACTTCGACAATGATGATGTTGAAATCAGAAATAACCTGGTTGAGGGGAGCGAAAGCGTCCCATGCTGGTAGTCTCCATGTGTATCCTACTTTCATTGCATCGCCTTGAATCCACGTCCACGGGATTTGATACAAGCTTATTATACTCTTCCGTATGTGACGCTGGGATGCCCAGAATATCACATGGACGAAATATTAGATAACGAAGAGGTAGAAATGAGAAAGTTGTGTTGTTTATCGTGACTCCCTCTGTATCTTCAAGAAAATGTTTCAGCCGCGTCTCTGGAGTTATCTCATGAGTCTTTGATGGTCGTCGGGATGGAATGCGATGAGCAGTCTCCCGTCACACTTTTGTGTTGCAGGCGTCTTATAGACAGAGAGGTGATGACCTTTTCGTGGCTATGACCTTTTGGTTGACCATGTCTTCTGAGCCTTGACGGTGAAGTGATTCCGTGTAGATCTTCAATCCCCAAGTATGGTTTACATGTTTCTATCTTGTATGGTCAGTGGGTTGACCATGATAAAGAAATTACCATCGTGCGTTCGTACTGGTTATTTTGTTACTTCTTCCACGTGAAACTAAAATATGGAGGAGTACGGGTTAACTTTATAGTGATTGATGTTATGGTGAATCTCTGGCTGGTATCAACAAACGAGCGGAAACAGTTCTTGGCAAAAGATGTGATCAGAAGATACTACATTTTCGTGGGGACAAAGTAGGTTGGCTGGATGTGTAAGCGAGCAAACTGTCTATGACCACGAGCCTTGGCGGGATGGATCAAAAGGTGGCCACGACTACGAAGATTGGATGGCTGCGATCATGATCCTTGACATGGGGAGTGTGGTGGCACGACCCTTGGCAAGAAGGAGTGGCGGCTACGGCATGATCCTCGGCAAGGATGGCGGCGGCTACGACATGATCCTTGGAAAGAATGAGTGACGGCTATAACATGATCCTTGGAAAGAAGGAGTGGCAGCTACAACCCGATCTTTGGCAGGAGGTAGCGGCGTTGAAGCGGCTTCGTCTCTTGGAGAGGACGTTGAAACTTTATGGAGAAAAAAGCTGAAGCTTCGGCTTCGGATCCTGGAGCAGCTTATGGAGAGAACGCTGAAGCGGAGCGGCTGCTGGAGCGAACGTTGAAGCGGAGCGGCTGCTGGAAGACGTTGAAGCGGTGTGGCTATTGTAGTGAACGTTGAAGCGGAGCGACTGCTAGAGAAAACGTTCAAGAGGAGCCGCTTCTGGAGAGAACGTTGAAGTGGAGTCTCTTCTGGAGAGAACGTTGAAGCGGAGTCTCTTCTGGAGAGAACGTTGAAGCGGAGCCTTGCAACTCTCAGAGCCCGGTTACAATGTTGAAGTCGGAGACCACGTCACTCAGCATTTTGTCAAACTCGAAATCCTTCAAGTGAACAGTGGTTAGGAGTCCCAAGTTTCATCTATCAATCGTAGTTTCCAGGATAGATTGGGGTTTGGGAAAGGCTTCCCTGGATGGCAATAGCTGCTTTCCTGGTGCAGTGCGGTTGAAGGATGCAAATATGTCTTGACGTTGCGCTTTGGAGAAATATAGAATCCCACATAAATGTTTCATCATATACTGCACGATTTTGTGGGAGATGTCCCCAGAAATCATGCAACTCCTAACGGGAAGAGGGTCTCTGTGAACTCAGGAGGGTTGCTGATTTCCTTTGCTTCTATTTTGGAGAATTTGTTCCTGATCTTTACGTGTGATGAAATTGGATTGCTGATTCCCTCCTACTGGGCTTTCAAGAGAAACGCGAGCCTCTTCATCTATAAACGCACGTCCTGCTGAAGTGCCTGTGCCGGATGTTAAAATTATTCCTTGTCAGATCCCTCTTGGGTTGAAGTGACTCTTATGGTGGCTGCTCTGTTAGTGTCTTGAGGAACATAGGTATCTCTTTCTGAGTTATAGCCATGTCTGTCCGAGCCTTACGAGAACCTTTTTTCTTTCCATCAAATCAACAGTGGTAAAAGGAGGTCGACTTCTTCTGACACCTCCAGTCTCTCGTTCTGATGGTGGAGTAGCATCGGCTTTGGTGATGGTTGGAGCTGTCATACTTGAAGAAACGTTGGGGGGTGGGGGAATCGGCCCTGGCTCTGGTGATCGGAGGTGTAACTTGCAGAGATAGCGCGGTTTTGATCACGGAGTGCGGGAGCCATGGCGCTGTTTCGAAGGGTGAGGATGGCGCTGATTTGGCTGGCTGTGGAACGGAGAAGATGGTGCTGGACTTTGGCTGACTGTGGGGCGGAAAAGATGGCGCTAGAATTTGGATAGTTGTGGAGCGGAAAGATGGCGTTGTCTAGATCATGGAATGGAAGGGACGGCTGCTGGATATGACGTGGATTTTTGGTGCTGGGAGTGTCCTGTTGGCATCAGTTGTGGTGTTATCTGGGATGCGAATTGTTGACGCTAGCTTGGCCGCAGCCTGTTGGCGCCATGGAGCTTTGCCAACGCGGGTCCGGCTGCCTCTTTCCGTGTATAGCCCAAAACAAGAAACCTTCCTCCATTCGAACTCCAAAAGGTTCTATGCATGTGAAAGGCGTCACCTATCTTCTTTACCTCGTATTATTGGCTTTGTTTCCATGTCTTGGTGCTAACGGCGGAGTGGTAGCAATAAAGCAGGAAAACATATTCCAAGTACGTGTCTCCGTGTTTCTTCTTTCTGTTTGCTCTTATATTGTTGGTGCAAACTCTAGCCATAGGTATGTCCCCCGTAGTTTTCTGGGCGATGCCGCGATAAGCCCCAGTCACTCCTCGTCATGTGATAACTGATAACTGAGCCATTGGTTCCCGAGAGGATTGTTTGCTTCTACCATCTTGAGATCGACGTTTGAAAAATGAAATTGAAATTTGGAAATTGATATTGTAACCGAGAGACTGATCTCCCACTGTGGTCGCCAATTGTTTGAGGGTGAAAACAGTTTCTGCTGATTTTGGTAATTTCGTGTGTGGGTGAGAAACGAGTCTAAACCCTAAACAATGTACTGCACGAGAGTACTTTAGATTCGAGAGATCAATCTGTACAAATCCGGCCTAAACCAAGAAATGGACGTTCCATACTTGCTTTGGTCACAAAGTGAAGAAGAAGGGTTGGTCTTGAGGAGGAAAGCGAAGAGAGTGTTGAGACCAGAATAGTTCATTCTGGAAGAGTAGTTGATTTACGACTTGTATCAGAAAGTGAAACGCTAGCAATGTGGAAAGATGACATGTGATTTCTGAGTGTTTTATTCTCCTGACCAAAACTTGTTCTTTGGTGGAAATAGGTGAGACCTATTTATACAAGTCGCAACAAAACGTACCATGGCCTCGTAAGAAGTGGAAACGGTTGAGTAATGGAAGAGAATGGTAACGGGTAACGCCTGAAATTGATGTTTCCATAATGATGCGTTTCACCATTATTTCCTGTCATTACTAACCGCCTTACTCTTATGACACTTTCTTGTAATGGGCGTATTGCACGCCGCACACTGTAAACCTCCATACCAATACCCTGATGAGCATCCCCCAGTTTGTGACATGTCTTGATGTCTCGAGTATTTTCGTGGAAAACGTGTAGCATGTTGCTATTGTTTGGAAAGTTAAAATTGAGAGGCTTGTCGGTTCGGTGGCGACCTTCGACGGCCGAGATTTTGCATCTTGAGAGGAAGGGTAGCCGTTTGATTATGGATACCTTCCGTCGGTATCCAGTGGCGTGGCCACGGTAATGGCATGGCTTGAGCATGCTCCTGGCGCGGCCAATCAGGGTGTCGTGACCAAAGAGTTGGCAGCGTATCCAAAAGGTTTCCACAAGTCGTGTGGTTTGGTGGCAAGCTTGTACGGCTGAGATCTGTGTCTCAGGAGGAGGGGTAGCCGTTGATTGTTGCAACCCTCCGTTTGAAAGCCAACGGCATGGAGGCATGGCTCGTGCATGTTCTTGGCGCGGCCAAATTAGAGTTTGGCACAAACCACGGAATTTTGGTATCGTAGCCAAGAGGTTGCCACAAATTGTTTGGTTTGGTGGCAAGCATGTACGGATGAGATTTGCATCTCAGAAGGAGGGTAGCCGTTGATTGTTGCAACCCTCCGTTTGGCAGCCAGCGACATGGAGGCATGACCGGCATGGCTTTGGTATGTTTTAGGCGCGGCCAAATTAAGGTTTGGCATAAACCGTGGAATTTGGGCATTGGGTCAGAAGTTTCCATGCGTTTGGTGGCGAAATTGTACGACTGAGATCTGCATCTCAGGAGGAGGGGTAGCCGTTGATTGTTGCAACCCTCAGTTTGGCAGCCAGCGGCATGGAGGCATGGCCGGCATGGCTTTGGCATGTTTTAGGCGCGGCCAAATTAAGGTTTGGCATAAATCGTGGAATTTGGCATTGGGCCAGAAATTTCCATGCGTTTGGTGGCGAACTTGTACGGCTGAGATATGCATCTCAGAAGGAGGGGTAGCCGTTGATTGTTGCAACCTCCATTTGGAAGCCAGCGGCATGGAGGCATGGCCGACATGGCTTTGGCATGTTTTAGGCGCGACCAAATTAGGGTTTGGCATAAACCGTGGAATTTGGGTTTGGGCCAGAAGTTGCCATGCGTTTGGCGGCGAACTTGTACGGCTGAGATCTGCATCTCAAAAGGAGGGGTAGTCGTTGACTGTTGCAACCCTCAGTTTGTCATCCAGTGGCATGGAGGCATGGCCGGCATGGCTTTGGCATGTTTTAGGCGCGGCCAAATTAGGGTTTGGCATAAATCGTGGAATTTGGCATTGGGCCAGAAGTCGCCATGCGTTTGGTGGTGAACTTGTACGGCTGAGATCTGTATCTCAGAATGAAGGGTAGCCCTTGATTGTTGCAACCCTCCGTTTGGCAGCCAGCGGTATGGAGGCATAGACGGCACGACGGTGCTTCTGGCATGGTAGGGCCTTTGCGTGTGAGGTGTGGATGGCATGGTTGGCATGCCGTTGGCACGGTGGTGCGATTGGCATGGTTGGCAAGCCTTTGGCGCATAGGTGTCACTGTCATGGTTGGCATGCCGTTGGCACGGTGGTGTGGCTGGCATGGTTGGCATGCCTTTGGCGCGGTGGTGCGGCTGGCATGCCTTTGGCGCGGAGGTGTGGATGGCATGTTGTTGGCACGATGGTGCGTCTGGCATGGTTGGCATGCCTTTGGCGCGGAGGTGTGGCTGGCATGGT